>NW_007728556.1:296049-296376 GCF_000696425.1 Galeopterus variegatus | reverse complement strand
ATTCCTGCTTTACAGGTTTAGTGGTGTTCTGTAAAGTCACAGTCTGTGGGCAGACCCTGGACTCAAATGCAGACCAGTCTCTTAAGGATGACACGATACTTCCCTTCTTTTTGTACCCCCTCTTCTCCTGTGGGCTTTGTCTCTGTTTTTCTACCCTACCTGAATTAATCAGAGTAGGCTATACTATGTGGCAATAACAGATAAACCTCCAAATATCAGTGGCTTTGTAGAATGAGGGTTTATTACTCTCTCACATGAAGTCTTTTGTAGGCACTATGGCCTTCCTGCATCTTATAGCTCTGCCATCTGCAACACGTGGCCTCCAAA
>NW_007728556.1:272684-294137 GCF_000696425.1 Galeopterus variegatus | reverse complement strand
GTAGGCACTATGGCCTTCCTGCATCTTATAGCTCTGCCATCTGCAACACGTGGCCTCCAAATCAGACATTTCACAGGGACAGAGAGATGGAAGGTGTACATTAGCTTTTAACTGCTTCATCCCAGAAGAAATACATTACACATACAATCTGACTTATAGAACCTTAAGAAATTTTATCAACATTACAGCCCTTGCCACCATCACAGGAAAATGCATTATATTTCAAAGCCAGCTCAAAGAAGCACATTTATATAAATATTATGTAAGCTCAGCCATGTTTTCTGTATAATATTTTTCAATCCTACAATCGCTATAGCAGCCCACATCCAACAACATATAGATAGAATCATTACCATAAATGTTAGAAGAGGAAAGCTTTTGTTGATTCTAATTTGGGGTTCATTGGGTGTTCATTTCTTCTTTTTGTGAGTACTTGGTTTCTTGTGGTATATAATATCTACATGTAACCTAAGAGTCAATTGTAAACTACTGACACTTAGATACCAAATACAACACCTAAATCTGGAAATAACCACTCCAATGTTTAGCAGCTACACTTCAGAATAACAAGATTCTATAAATCCTCCAAAGCAATGTGAGGAAAAGTTAAACATCTGTAATTATCTAACTGGACAGTAATCACAAGAAGACACTATGAAAAGCCCAAAGAAATATAGAAGCTATTAAAACGTCCTATCCTTCAGTAAGAAAATACTGGATGTTGCAAAATTGCCTTATCAAAATGTAAGTGAAAGTGGATGTTACAAAATTGCCTCACCAAAATGTAAGTGAAAGAGGAAGAAATTCTACTGCTCTGAAAATTGTCTCCCCATATTAACCATGACAGTTATTTGGGATGTATATCCTCCTGCCTTTTCTTCTTCTTTTTAGCTATAGTGAATGACAGCCGTATTTGTTGAGCAATAGGCACGACACTAGGCAGTATGTGAGTGTAGGTGTGTGTGAGTAGGTGTGTGTGAGTAGGTATACATTCTATACAATTTCTAATCACCTTGATAACATCACAAGGGAGAGAAGAATCTCCATTATATAGTGAAGGAAACTGAAGCTCAAGAAGGTTAAGTTCAAGGTCACAAGCCTCATAAGCTGGCATTCAAACTCTGGTTGGTATGACTTCAAAGGGAATCCCCTTCACCAGGTTTCAAAAGCAGTGCATGAGGCCACACCTCTTAAAGCATTGCAGGTAGATGTTGGGGGCCTGAAGCCCCACACCCCTTCTTGTGAGACCGCTCCTGCTCCTACGTGACAATCTGCTCAGATGGCCATGCTTTACATGATAACTGCCTCGAAATCTTTATGCCAGAAACTGATTGCTCCTGGCTATGCAAGTTAATTTGCAAGTGACCTTTTATCCTTCTCTAGAAACTGTTTAACCATAAACATTCTGGGTGGCAACATTTACTTTGAATGTCCTGTCTTTGTCTCTCCTCAAGATATTATCATAACACTTGGCCAGAGAGCTAATGCAGACTTCAGCTAATGACAGTTGGGAGTAGGTGGATAAACACCCCAGATGTCTTGCCCCTTGGGTGGGAGAATGCTCTGCGTCTTTCTAATTGTTGGGGGCCTGAAGCTCCACACCCCTTCTTGTGAGACCGCTTCTCCTTGACAATCTGCTCAGATGGCCATGCTTTACATAACTGCCTCGAAATCTTTATGCCAGAAACTGATTGCTCCTGGCTATGCAAGTTAATTTGCAAGTGACCTTTTATCCTTCTCTAGAAACTGTTTAACCATAAACATTCTGGGTGGCAACCTTTACTTTGAATGTCCTGTCTTTGTCTCTCCTCAAGATATTATCATATCTTTACATTCCAGACCCTTTGCAGCATGCCTGCTTTTTCCTATATAAGATGTAACCTAAGAATCAATAAACGAGACTTGATCAGAATACTGTCTTGTCTTCATTTCTCGTGTCTCTTGTCCCATCCAATTCCCACTCCCCCCTCCAGGGTCTGCGTTGAATATCCCGCGGGTCGGGACAGGTTGACACATCTGACGGTCCTCTATCTGGACCAACCAATGGGTGGTAGATATAAGCAAAGAGAAAGAGGGGACAGGAGCCTGAGAATTCCCTCTCCTTTCATCAGAGCCCTGAAAAAGAACCAGCTAGATTACTAAGTCTGACACAATGTACTCCCTCTGCCCTTGCATGCTTTCTCTCCACCAATGAACTCATTCATTTATTCTTTCATGGGTTTGTTTATTTGTTCATTTATTAACTTAACTCTTTACCTCTCATTGTTTGCCCTACTCCTGAATGTTCTTCTCTTTATACCTCCTTAGTCAAACCTCCACACCCAGAGGGACTATATTCAAAAGCATATTCCTGCCCAGCCCTCTGAGTAATGAAGACTCAAGGCCCACACCACCACACCCAGCTCCCCAGTTGCTGTGGTCGCTACTAGTATTATGATGGGACAATGGCGCAAAACAAAGTGGCAATAAAACACGTGGGAAAAAAACTCTTCTCATCAAGAGATTGGTTTTAACTTTGCAGATGGGGAAGTTAGCTTGACTGCCTGAGGGTTCTATAGTCAGGCAGTCCTGAGAGAAAATCCCGAGATCAAATCCTGGTTCTACCAGTTCTGATTGTGGGACCCCAGTCAAGTTGTTTAAGTCTAAGGTTGTCACTTGTACAGTGGGGAGAAAGATGGTCCCAACTCACAGTTTGGAAGGGTTTAACAAGATTATGTCAAACACTTGGAACATGAGGCAGGGCACATGCCAGTCACCATTCTAGGTGCTGGGGACACAGCAAAGAAGAAAACCGAGAAATTCCATGCTCTTACTGAGCATAGTGATGCCAGAGGAGAGGGTCTGGGGAGGCCCGATGGCCGGCCTCAACCCACCCTGTCCTCTTACCAGGTTCTTGATTTCTCCATGGGAAAGAATTCAAGAGCAGAGTCAGAGTAAAAAGTGAGAACTAGTTTAATGCAGCAAATAGGAGATACAGGTTTCACAGAAAGAGTGCAGCCCAGTTCCAGAGATTGAGAAAGGCCTGCACCAAGTTTAATACATAAGTAAGAAATACCCACTGAAAGTCTAGTACAGAGTGCAGGGTGGCTCAGGAGAGTGAGCAGCAACTGCTGGAAGTAAGTTTGATGCAAAAAGAGAGCACACACATCTTAGCTGGCAAAGTGCGGTTCGGACCTAGGAAAGTGAGCAACAACCCCACCTTCTGCTGGAATTCCACTTTTATAATTTCCCTATCTAATACATACTCTTGCTATTTAATGAATATTCAACTAAGGGGGTGGTTCCCAGTTATGCAACATAGTCTTGCACATGCTCAGTTGGTCTCCTTTTAGGGCATGTTTATTGGTCAAATTCTATCAGATGTACCAAACGTATTCAAGAATATTCTGTGCTCTTTAGCACTGCCTGTGGAAGGTCATTCACAAAATAAGCTCCACTTTACTGAGCATGCTCTGCTATTAGAGTTATATAACCCCTTACTACTGAGCATGCCCAGCCACTGGATTTGCATAAGTCTGCCCCTGAGTTCTCAATTTCCCCTTGTCAGTGCCTAAAACAGGTCCAACAAGGAACAGTAACTATCTTCTAGGGGAGGGCCTCAAGGAGGGGCCTGAGGCCTTGGGGAGTGGCTTGAAACTGAGAGGTGTGTCCTCAAACCCAAGCCCATGGAGACTAAGCATATCCTGTCTCAATAGGATTCAATGACAAAGGATAGAGATAATAAAGGAATCGACATATGTTCAATATATTGGCTGGTGATCAGTGCCCAGGAGAAACAGAAAGCAGAATAATGTCTAAGAGTAGCTATGGAATGACTGGGTTACTCTTGATGAGATGCAGAAGAGGAAACTTAGCTTTTCTTTCTACCCATCTTAGGGTCATTGGCTGAGGCCCCTGTATCAGCAGACTGATTAGCAAGAGAAAAGCATACAAATTTATTTGTTGGACATGAAATGGGAGCTTTCATTAGGAAATGACCTGAAGAAACAGTTGCACCTGAGTGTTTTTATAGTAGGCTTGATGAAGAATGGAGAGTTGTAGAAAAAGATGAAGGGGAAAATAAGAGTATGAGTTAAGGGTAAGAAACTGGAGGGAAAAGAAAGGGCTGTTGGTTCAGATTCCTCTTGGTGTTTTTCGTCTAGGAAATAAGCATGTTTCTTTCCTCCAGGTATAAGAAGAGCACCTTCCTTATGAGGGTCTCATGACCTCCTTCAGAGGGGGACAGGGGAAAGTCAAAGAGACCTAAGCTGCACCTGCTGTTTCTCAAATTCCTTCAACTGAAAATATTCAAAATGCCAAGGTGCCGTATTTGAGGATAGCATGCCCTGAGCCCCATCAGGACATGCAGCAAGAAACACAGAATGATTGCCCGTACCTCTGCTCCCCGTGTTGTTTCACGTTTTCTTGGGATGTTAGGTCTCACCATGTATCCTCCAAAACTGACAGTCTCATTGTAAACTAGAGGAGAGAAATACATAATCTCTATCATAAAATCAAGTTTATATCAATTCTTCTTGCTCTCTTTTTTTGCTGTATAAAGATTTACCAAAATCCTTGAATATATCTAGCTGGGAGTTTTTTATTTTATGAATTTCTGACAGTTTCGTCCTGCTGAACCCACTGCTGGCAATAGGGGAGTTTTTGCAAGGGAGTGCCTCTAACCATGCCAGGATGGGGAAGATGGGATTCCAAAGAAAGACACACTAAATGCCAGGGTGATCCGTCCACGTATTAGGGTAACTTACATATAGAAAGCTGTGGTGTGTTAGCAATGGATAGCAAGAGAGAAAAAGTTCTACGTACAATGAGGGTGTCAGGGTATGGAATTTATAAAAGGGTGTTAGAAATTCGGCTCAGGGCCAGGGCCAGTTTCTTTCAGTGTTTTGGGCAACAACCTAGATATCTTTTTCAGTGCCTGAGAACACTCAAGGCCTCTGTTTGGGTTCAAGCCTGCAGGGAAAAACCTGCAGCTGGCTGGGTCACAGAGGGGTGAAGACACTCTGTGATTTTTGCTCAGGACACAGAAAAAAAGTGGGGCCTCTGGGGGACCCTACACTGACCACAATCACTGTTTCATTCAAACTTGTTCATTTGTAGAACCCAGGATACTTTCATGATGGAAGGGGCTTGAGGGCTTGAAGGTTTCATTTCCATATGCTTTATTCCCCTTAGAAGTCAGAAGCTACATGTGACAGCAAACCTGAGCTAGGACGTTCACAGGACCATCTCTTCACGCTGCTGGAGAGAGTGGCTTTCCCGTGTTTGTCATCACTGGGTCAACATAGCCAACTTCAGTGGCTGCCCTGAAGGGACCCCCTCTTGCTGGTAAGGACCCCGAAGACCTTAAACATCAATGTCCAGGGTAAAAAGAGGTATGTGGCACCAGATCCCTCGGGTTTCTTTCGCTCCTTCAACCCTGATTGGTGGTTACTCATGACTCTTCCTATAAAAAGAAAATGCCCCATAATCTCTTCTCTCACTTCCTCCTTCTCCCGGAGTTACCCTGTCAGGTGTGTTCAGCCTTGAAGGCTCCTTTGGAGAGTCCTGAGTCCCCAGGGACCACCAATGCTCCCCCGCAGCATTTGCCTGGCTCCTGTTCCTGCCTGGGTACTGTGAGGTGTCCAGCGCCCCATGCAAGCGCATGCCTGTGCTCACCATGCTCTCTCCTGGTGGCTCTAGTCACCCAGGCCAGCCACCCGCTTAACTTGGGCTCCACTGAGGTGACGGCTCAGCCTGT
Organism: Galeopterus variegatus; assembly: GCF_000696425.1. NCBI lineage: Eukaryota > Metazoa > Chordata > Mammalia > Dermoptera > Cynocephalidae > Galeopterus > Galeopterus variegatus. The sequence goes on along the minus strand of NW_007728556.1, from coordinate 288,400 downwards.
GTAGAACCAATCTTTCTCTTTATATGTGATGATTCTTTCAGCGCAGTTTTGATGCACTGGCTTCTAAGAGATTATCATTCTCGGACTCAACTGGACAGAGGTTTACACATTTAAAGTAACAACCCCCTTTTAGTGCATTGGGTTGGGTTTGTACAAATTGCCCCACTTCGCCCTCTGGGTGGAGCAGGCAGGGCAGGGGTGTCTGTGAGGCCAGGCAAGCAGAGGAGAGCCTCCTCTCCCTCCCTCCAGCTCCATCCAGAACAGCTCCCTTATCTTTACATGCTGGGCTCCAACAACAGGTTTTTAGGTGAAAGTATTATAGAGAGGATTGAGTACTTCTGGCCTGGACTGACTCCCCCATTGAATAGGCCTGCAAGTGTCAGAATGGTCTGACTCGGGGCTTTACAGAATTCTTTGCCTCCCAACCCTGCATCTCAAATTGGAGCCCATGAATTTGGCTTCACTGCATCTTTCTTCATTCAGCAGATGATCATTGAGTACACACTCTGTGTAGGTGAATCTAAACACGACAGGACACCTCCAAACCTTCTCTAAACAAGATAGAGTAATGTAGATCTGCCCTCTTTTGTGTAAAGTGTCTTAATTCTGGTTTCTCAGGATAAGATTTAGACCCCTAAAGTCCCCCAGAAAGTATCTCCCAGGAGGTTTCATGGCTCTCATGTCTGCCTGGGCATCCTGAAGATCCCTAAAGCACGCTTCACTTGTAGATTCTGAAAAATCCTCAGGGTCACTGGAAGCAACTTGGTAACATCGTTTAGTAAACATAGCCTTAAGCAGGTGTTCCTTGTATCCACCAATAGATTATGATGTTTTTAAATTCCCCATTTCTCTCAAAGAAGGATAGACCCCATGGAAGAGATTGCATGTTGTTTCATACCCACCGAAATAAGGAAAAAGAAAAAAGCGAGAGAGAGAGAACAGCTGCAGCTTAACAGTTTAACACAGATTAGAAGGCACTGAGAAATACCTCACCTTCTCCTGATTTCTGATCATTCTCTCAACACAGGTAAATGTCAGTGATGTTAAGGAGCCCTCAATGTACCACTAGGAGTCTCTTCTAGTGTCAGATAACTAGCATTCAATCAGTGATTCCCAACTGAGGGTGATTTTTTTCTCCTCTTTGGGGCAACAATTGGCAATGTCTGGAAACATTTTTGGTTGCCACAACTGGATGTGGGAGGCTATTCACATCCGGTGAGTCAAGGCCAAGAATGTTTCAAAACATTCTCAAATGCACAGGACAGTCCGCAACAACAAAGTAATATCTGACTCAGAATTTCAATAGTGCCGCCCTTGAGAAGCTGGCTTTAAAGGAAAGAAATTGGGAAAGATGTTTTTAATGCCCGTGTGCTATCCTTATAAAAGATTTCATTAGATTCTTAGCTAGAAACTTCTTCATGCTGTTGCCCTTCCCAGAAACTGCAAATTCTCTTTTCATTCAAATCTTATCCTTCCTTCAAGATCCAATCTAAGTGAAAGTCAGATATCAGCTGAAGTTGCTGTCTCCTTTGATATTTAAAAAAAATATTGTCACGAGCCTCAGTTTTTCTTTCTGAGATGAAATAAGAAAATCCTGGTCAGTTTCAGCTACTGCTACCACCTCCGTTAAACTGATCTCACTTCATCTCACCATATCTTTGCTATTTTCTTCTCTCTGTTCTGCACCAACTCACATATGGAGTGCGAAGGTATGGCGGTGAGGGTAGGGAGGGTGTCTTTCTTTGTTTCCAAACAAAGCGATCACACAGTCATGTACAAAAGGTATCACTAAATTTGTGGGTGATAGTAATGATCAAAATTGAATACCAATCATTCCTGTAGTTAAAAATCCTACAAAAATGGCCTTGACAACATACAGAAATATCTGTATAAAAAACAATTGTTGCTCAAACATACACCAAAGTCATGGTTACCTCTTGGAGGTTGGGGTGGGGGAGTGGTTATAGAAGACTTTCACTTTCTACTAATGACTATACGGACTTTAAATTGTTATGTGCTTTGCTAATTAGAGGAATCTTAAATGTAAACAATGTACTGTTCCTTGGTCACCACATCAGCAGGAATGTCTCACTTGTTGTTTCTTTACACAAGCACCATCTTGTTGTGATTGCTGCTCTCTGACATTCCCCAAGATTCTCACCTTACCAAGTTCCTTTATTTATTTGGCCCTTTTTCCTTTTACTTTATCTACCCAAACACAATCCCTCAAACAGTATTTACAGAGCAGTTCAGTTCCCACTCTTCTGTTGACACTGGACCTACCTTAGCATATCCTGTTTTAGAATATCATTAGTGTGCTCATTTGAACAAAGAGCAGCTTATACCTATCAGTATAGAATTTACAAGGCCTTTAAAATTTCTCTCTTCTATGTCTCTCTCTCTCTCACTCTCTCTCTCTCTCTCTCTTTCTCTTTCATAAGTCTCTAAGTATATTACAGAAGAGTATAGAAATTTAATTTTCTGTGGATATGAATTATGCCACACCATTAGGTTTCATAAGTTCAGAAGTGGCTACAGTCAATTTTGATTTCTGTGTGTGTGTGTGTGTGTGTGTGTGTTGTTTTGTTTTATTTTTTGGCAACTGGCCAGGACAGGGATTGAACCTTGAATTTTGGTGTTATCAACACCTCATTCTAACCAACTGAGCTAACTGGCCAGTCCCAATTTTGACTTTAATTACTAAGTTTTTTACCCTCTACATAAGTTTGACCTTCCTCATGTAGCCTCTCTTCATGAATTTCGGCCAGAACAATCTTCTGTTCCTTTTATCAACCTTCATAGAAGTTTTAATATTACTAATGTTACTATTATAATCATTGTTTCCATTAAATGCCAAATATTTTACATACTCATTTATTCTAAAACCTCTTAATAATTACCTACCATGTGTAAGAAAAAGTACTCAGAGATGGGACCACTAAGGTCCAGAAGACAAGTTTCTTATTTTTAAGTAGCTTAAGGCCTAGGGGTAGAAAGATGGCATATTAGTTTGCTAGGGATTCAGTAACAAAGTACCACAAACTGGGTGGTTCAACCAACAGAAATTTATTGTCTCACAGTTCTGGAGGCTGGAAGTCCAAGATCAAGGTGTTGGCAGGGTTGATTCCTTCTGAGGACTATGAAGGAGGATCTGTTCCAGGTCCTGCCCTAGCTTCTAGTGCTTTATTGGCAATCTTTCGTGTTCCTCGGCTGGTAGAAGCATCAGCCCAATCTCTGCCTTCATCTAAGGACACAGTTGTATTGAATTAGGGCCCACCCTAATGACCTCATCTTAACTAATTACATCTGCAATGACCCTATTTCCAAAAAAAGGTCACGTTCGAAGGTACTGGGGGTTAGGATTTCAACACATGAATTTTGGGGGGATGGGAAGGACACAATTCAAACCACAGTTCTGTAATTATAACACAGAGCAGGAAGTCCTATGACACACAGCAGCTCAGACCATGGAGGAGGCTACTTAACCCAACCCAGTCAGACAAGACACTCACAGATCTCCCAGCAAAGATGGTGCTTGAGCTGAGCCTGAAGATTAGAAACTTAGATTAGATCTTTCACCCATACCATTTCCCTAAATTCTAGATTGCCTCCTCAGTATCTCCACAGGCTGATCAAAATCTCCAACAGACATCTGAAACTTAACATACCAAACTAATTCCTGATCTCCACCCTCACACCAAACATGTTTTGCATTATTCCTTATCTCCTCTCTTTCTCTTACATCATGTGTTTCTGTCAGAAAGCCTGATTTGATCTTCCTGCAACATATTTTCAGACTCTGACCATTTCTTACAACCTCCTCTGATACTGGTTTGGTCCAAGTTACCATCATCTCTGGCTGGGATAATTGCAACTGGAATGAACTCCTGCTCCACCCGTCCCCACCACCCCCAGCTATCCTCAATGCAGCAACCAAAGTGCTCTTCTTCAAACGTGAATTTGATCATGAGGCTCTTTTCCTCAACACCCTCTAAAGGTGTCTCATCTCACTCAGAGTAAAAACCAAGATTCTCTCCAAACTGCTTTTCCTGCTACTTTTCAGTGCTCACTGGACTCCAGCCACAAGGCCCTCCTTGCTGCCCCTCAAAAAAGCCAGGTGCAAATCCACACAGGGCCTTTGCACCAGCTGTTCTCTTTTTTTGGATTATTCTTCCATAAATATTCATGACTGATCTTCTTCATCTCCTTCAAGCCTTTGTTCAAATATTCCCATCCCAATAATTCCTGTTCTGACATTAAAAATTAAATTATTGCTTCAGCTCCAGATACTTCTGATATCCTTTGCTTGTTCAGGCTTTTTTCTTTTTTATTATTATTATTAGCATATTCGTTATTACAAATCATGATTTTCCTTTGTTTAGGTTTTTTCATGGGATTTCATCACCTTTTAACATACTCTAAAAGTTTTTTGTATTTTTCATGTTTATTTACTTTTAATGCTTATTGTTTATTCTGTGTAAGCTCCAGAAAGGCAAGAATCTTATCCGTTTTGTTTAGCATAGTATTTATAGCATCTAAGGCAGTGCCTATAGGTTATGGGAAGATTCCAGGTCCTGCTGGCTAGATCTGGGTTCTTGGTGTCTCAAACAAAGAATTGGAAGAGACATGCCAGAAATGAAAAGTAAATGCATTTTTGTTTAGCAAAGGAAGAGGGAAGAGTACACTGCAGAGAAAATGGAGCAGGCTCCAGTGAGAGAGGAAAGTGCTCACGAGCCCCCTCAGTTACATCCCTGGGGTTTTAAGTCTTCTTAGCTGGGTTTGTGCCATTGGGTCATTGGTTGAGCCCTGAATGTAATCTCTGTCATATTGGTTAAAGAAATTGCCACCCTAGCTGATGGGAACTCATTGATCTAACCAAATGGCCTCAAGGTGGTGGGGGGCTCCCTGTCTGGAATTGTCTTCGTCCCCTGTGGTCACTTCTGCGCATGTGCATGCCTGCTCAGGGACTTGGTTTGTCCCATTTGCAAATAACCAGTTTTTCCTTCTCCTGCTCTTGTCTCTATCTAGCTTCCCACCTTACATAAATGCTCAATAATATTGGTTAAAGACAGTACGAACATGCAAAGGAAGAAGGGATGGAAGAAAATAGGGAGGGAAGAGGGAGTGAGGAAGGAAGGAAGAGAGGGGAAAAAAAGAAAAATTAAAAAGGAAATGATTTGGGGAACCTCTTCCGGTGGGGCCTGTGAGACACAACTACAGTCATTGTGTCTGACCATCTGGACATGGTGGTGAACTCCAGTCTCCTGCTGGAAGGAAAGAACCTCCTGTACTTCTTACTCAATGTTTTCCCCCAGTGTGAACACAGGACTCAGTCCAGCCCAGTCCAGCCTAAGACATGGTTCAGTGAGCCAATAAAGTTTCCTTTGAAGTATGATTTCTGACCCTTACAATAAAAAGCCAAACAAACCTGACTCATTCTCTCTCCCCTATCCTCTCTCTTGCACACACGTGCACAATCAGATAGAAAATATTCCCAGATTATACCCCTGTACTCGTATAAAGAATTATAGGCTCCAAAGCTTCCCTACTATTTTCTCTCTCCTTTTGTTTGATATATACCACTTTTCAATGTTTTGGCAGCTTTGTCTCTGAATAATAAAAAAGGGATGGGGCAGAGGTGACAGTAATCATCACAATTTATTTTTTCTTGTCACATGAAAAGGAACATATCTTTTTGAAATAATTCCATACTTTGAATAACAGCCCAGGAACACAGTAAAAGTAAAGGCTGTCAATGCCTCTTCCAGCCAATGGGGCTATAAGAACCATGGGGTCCAACTCTTCTTTTGAAGAAAACTTTACATTCACATCACTATTTTGGAATATGAGAAAAATATTTTGAAATGCCTCTCCTTGCCTCCCTTGTTTTGTTTCCTTCCTGCTGCTCTTAGGGAGTATGAATGAAGGAGATAGAATAAGTTAAAAAAAAAAAATACAAGAAAGAAAACTATTTCTTTTCTTGTGTTTTTGACCACTGAAATGAGAAGATAATAATAACTATAGTCATTATTTATGAAATTCTACAAAGCACATCACAGTTTTATTTAATCCTTTTAGCATTATGCAAGTTATAGGAGAAGACTGTGGCTGAAGAGGTGGGCATGGAAACTTGTTCAAAGTCATGGCATGTTCTAGCTGCTGGAAACTTCATCTAAACCAGGCACTCGACGCTGCTATATTGGGAAGTCTACACAGCATCCCTAGAATAAATGCACTATTATCAGCACTTTTAAAACTTGTGAAAGATACAGGCTAAGTGGTAAATTCAGGGCAGAATTCAAACCAAACTCTTTCTAACTCCACGGCATAAACTCTGACTACTGTACCACAAACATTCTCACACCTTGTCAGGACAAATGTTCTGAGATTTAGTTCAGAGTATGTGATCACCGTGCATTGTCCACAATGATAGATTTAGCCTTTTCCTGTGGAGTTGCTGAAAAGCAGTGTTAAAACATCCTTCAACAGGCATTTACTGAGGCCTCCTCTGGGCCAGGCCTTGGGCTGGACTGCGCAGTCATGGCCACAATGAAGACGACCCAGAGCTTACCCTGAGGAGCTCACGGTTTAAGAGAGTTGCAGGGAAGGGACAGAGTAAATGAGAGAACATAACACAAAGTCACATGCTTATACAACATACATTCAGTAACAAAGAGGCCCACTAACTCCTAGACCAGGGATTTTCAGCCTTGCACTGCTAACATTTTGGGCTGCGTAAGTCTTTGTTGTGGGGGCTACCTGTGCACTGCGGGACATTTAGCAGTACCTCTGAATTCTACTCAATAGATGCCGGTAGTGCCCTTCTTCCACTTGTGACTACCAAAAATGTCTGCAGACATTGCCAAATGTTCCCCGGAGGTGGGGGCAAGTCACTCCCAGCTGAGAATCACTGCCCCAGAGGTACAGGCAGAGATAAGCAAGGAAACAAAATCACAGGCCACTGATAATGCTAAAATTTTTAAAAGGCTTATTTGCACACCAAGTACTTTAGAAACCTGATCTCATTCCATCCTCGTAATTTATGGTGTTACAAACCCGAATAATGCCCATTTTATAGGGTAAGGCATGGAAACACAAAGATCTTAACTGACAGAGAGTTGCACAATAGTGACTGGCAGAGCTGGCATATGAATCTTGACCTGTCATCCTAATCAGTGCACTGAGATGTGAAAAGCATTTTTAAAGTTTTGCTAGGCTCACTCATTTTCTTTATGTGTCTACACACTGAATCTAAACTATCAACGTAAGAGAATATAATTTTAAATCCAGTATTAACCTTTTGTGAATATTCTATCTTATCTATCCTGGGCCTAATTAATCTAGTTTATTTTGGATGATTTCATTATGGGAGTCTTGCCCATATATCCATGGGAAACCTTTATTAATTCTGAAGAATGGAATAAGTTTCATATCTTGATTTATCTTTCAGCAAACCAACCACTAACCATGCAGGGCCCCCCAAAATCCTTAAAGATAATAAAATGTGTTGGTTAAGACTGACCAAATACAGTCAGTTTTTCTATTGAACTGTCGTAACAACAGGTAAAAAAGCACACTTGGACACCTCTTCCCCTTTAAATAAAAAACTGCAAGGGATCCTAAGGATTAGCAGAAAGTTTTCATTTAACTTGCCAATTCTATCATCCAAGCGATGCAGGTAGATTGCCATCAGATACATTTTCTAGATATTCTTGAGAAAATTTGAAGTGGAATATTTCTTTATAGACAGGGTTTTTAAATAGTCCATTGGCTGGGCTTAAATAGCTGAGTAGAATAGTTATTATTTTATATTCATACTTTTATTCCAGTAGAACCTACTCCTCGTGATTCAATTTTTGTATCTGTGGTCTATTAGTACACTATCCCAAATCTAATAAGTACATGAACATCAACATAGGATCTGGAATTGTCACTAAAGCTTTATTAAATAGGTGGATTTAATTGTGGATTGTTGTCCATGAAATCAGGAGCTGGGGGTGGGAGGGGTGGAAGGAAGCTCCCTGCAACCTTCTGATGCAGAGAGGCTAACACACTAATTCATGATTAGCCTACCACATAGGAGGGGTCAGAGAGAATAAGAACTGTACGTCAGACCTCCGACAGCCAGGTATATATCAGTGTATAGTTATACCAGATGCATTTCAAGTGGTATGTTGTGGTTTCAATGACCTGATTTAAAAGAAAAATCATTTGTGGGCAGGACATTGTTTATACATCTGGCTCAAGTTTGCCTTTGTGCCATTTAAATGGAGAGAAAGAAAGTCAGATCTGCTAGTTAATGTAATAAACCTCCTGCAAGAAGCAGGGAGTCTGGCCAACTTAAAATGCCAGGCAAGTTATTTTCATGCACTTGTAAATTATATTAGCAGTAAGTGTTGAGAAACATTGGGCTGGTAACAAATTTACAATTTCTACCTTCAATTACTACGTAAAGCAAATACAAGATAAAGAACCAATCTGAATGTAATCGAACTACACATATTTCACACATTTCTACAACTGTTTTCACTAATTCTGATATGCTTTCCCCCACTCACCACTATATGTTTACCCCATATTAAAATAATAAGTTATTTAAATAATAAACCTAATACTCACATATGCATAGGGAACAGTTAAATTATTTCTGGTTCAAACCCTTATAACCAATCAAACTTCCTACTCCACTCTCAATCTGACTAACTCCTACTCATCTTTTTAGGTCTATACTTAAATGTCACCTTAAAAAATGCTTACTTCCCGTCTTTCTAATTGTAATTAAGTTCCCGTGTTATACTCTCTCTTAAAAGCTGTACATTTTATTCTAAGCATCCATAGCAATGTATAACTTTATGTGTGTGTGTTTATTTGTTTAATGCCTGTCTTCCCATTTAATGCCTTATCTACGCTTTTATATCTAGGTCCCAGCACCACAGTGGAGACTCGGTGCATATTTAGTGAATGAATGAATTATAAATAAATGAGAAACAGAAACAAGAGTTACCATGTGTTCCTTAAGAGAAGTAAAGAGCAGCTTCTGCTCCTGGTAAGCCTGGGATGTATTTTATTTCTCTTTCAGAAATGTCTGTGATATTCCTTGTTGTATATTTATAATAAAATTCTTTTTTCTTGAGCCAGCTGGAATGAGTTTCTGTTCCTTGCAACAGAAGTGTCCTAAGTCATAACCAGAGAATGGGGGCACATTGACATAACAGTCAAAGCCAGTATGATAATAACAAGGTACCATTCCAGCAAGAACATCTGAGGAAAGAACTAGTCTCCTAGTATTGTTTATCTTTTTTCATCCAATCTGAAACTGAAATCTAGTCACTCCCAGCTGAGAATCACTGCCCCAGAGGTACAGGCAGAGATAAGCAAGGAAACAAAATCACAGGCCACTGATAATGCTAAAATTTTTAAAAGGCTTATTTGCACACCAAGTACTTTAGAAACCTGATCTCATTCCATCCTCGTAATTTATGGTGTTACAAACCCGAATAATGCCCATTTTATAGGGTAAGGCATGGAAACACAAAGATCTTAACTGACAGAGAGTTGCACAATAGTGACTGGCAGAGCTGGCATATGAATCTTGACCTGTCATCCTAATCAGTGCACTGAGATGTGAAAAGCATTTTTAAAGTTTTGCTAGGCTCACTCATTTTCTTTATGTGTCTACACACTGAATCTAAACTATCAACGTAAGAGAATATAATTTTAAATCCAGTATTAACCTTTTGTGAATATTCTATCTTATCTATCCTGGGCCTAATTAATCTAGTTTATTTTGGATGATTTCATTATGGGAGTCTTGCCCATATATCCATGGGAAACCTTTATTAATTCTGAAGAATGGAATAAGTTTCATATCTTGATTTATCTTTCAGCAAACCAACCACTAACCATGCAGGGCCCCCCAAAATCCTTAAAGATAATAAAATGTGTTGGTTAAGACTGACCAAATACAGTCAGTTTTTCTATTGAACTGTCATAACAACAGGTAAAAAAGCACACTTGGACACCTCTTCCCCTTTAAATAAAAAACTGCAAGGGATCCTAAGGATTAGCAGAAAGTTTTCATTTAACTTGCCAATTCTATCATCCAAGCGATGCAGGTAGATTGCCATCAGATACATTTTCTAGATATTCTTGAGAAAATTTGAAGTGGAATATTTCTTTATAGACAGGGTTTTTAAATAGTCCATTGGCTGGGCTTAAATAGCTGAGTAGAATAGTTATTATTTTATATTCATACTTTTATTCCAGTAGAACCTACTCCTCGTGATTCAATTTTTGTATCTGTGGTCTATTAGTACACTATCCCAAATCTAATAAGTACATGAACATCAACATAGGATCTGGAATTGTCACTAAAGCTTTATTAAATAGGTGGATTTAATTGTGGATTGTTGTCCATGAAATCAGGAGCTGGGGGTGGGAGGGGTGGAAGGAAGCTCCCTGCAACCTTCTGATGCAGAGAGGCTAACACACTAATTCATGATTAGCCTACCACATAGGAGGGGTCAGAGAGAATAAGAACTGTACGTCAGACCTCCGACAGCCAGGTATATATCAGTGTATAGTTATACCAGATGCATTTCAAGTGGTATGTTGTGGTTTCAATGACCTGATTTAAAAGAAAAATCATTTGTGGGCAGGACATTGTTTATACATCTGGCTCAAGTTTGCCTTTGTGCCATTTAAATGGAGAGAAAGAAAGTCAGATCTGCTAGTTAATGTAATAAACCTCCTGCAAGAAGCAGGGAGTCTGGCCAACTTAAAATGCCAGGCAAGTTATTTTCATGCACTTGTAAATTATATTAGCAGTAAGTGTTGCTTAACTGGTGATTTTTACCAAACTTTTAAATAAAAATTAACACCAATACTCTTCAAACTCTTCGAGAAAGTTAAAGAGGGAGAAACATTTTCTAATTCATTCTATGGAGTCAGCATTACCCAATACCAAAACCAGAAAAAGAGACTGTAAGGAAAGAAAACCAGAAATGAATCCCTGATGAATATTAATGCAAAAATCCTCAACAAAATACTTGCAAACCAAATCCAACATGATATATCATGCCGAGTGGGATTTATTTCTGGAATGCAAGGATGGTTAAACATACAAAAATTAATCAATGTAATTCACCATATTAACAGAATGAAGGCCAAAAACCACACAATCTTCTCAAATTTTCTCAAATGAGGCAGAAAAAGCATTTGACAAAATTCAATTCTCCTACATGATAAAAATATTCAACAAACTAGGAATAGAGGAAACTACCTCAATATAATAAAGGCCATACATAAAAAACCCACAGCTAGTATCATAGTCAATGGCGAAAAATGGAAAGATTTTCTCTAAGCTCAGAGACAATGCAAAGACACCTGCTTTCACTATTTCTATTCAAAATAGTACTGGTTCTAGCCAGACAAATTAGGCAGGAAAAAGATATAGACATCACCCACATTGGAAAGAAGCAAAATTATCTCTGTTTATGGATGACTTGACCTTATATGTAGAAAATCCTAAAGATTCTACCAAAATCTGCTTAGAACTAATAAACAAATTCAGCAAAGTTGCAGGATGCAAAATCAACATGAAAAAATCAGTTGTATTTCTAAGCAGTAACAATGAACAATCCAAAAAATAAATTAAGGAAAAAATTTCGTTTACAATAGCTTAAAAGAGAATAAAGTCATTGGATACTAACTTAACCAAGGAGGCAAAAAATGGACACTGAAAGCTACAAAAAGTTGCTGAAAGAAATTAAATGACACAACTAAATGGAAAGACCTTCCATTTTTATGGATGGAAAGACTTAATATTGTGAAGATACTGATACCACACAAAACAATCTGTAGATTTAATGCCATTCCTACAAAAATACTGATGATTTTTCTAGAAATAGAAAAATCCATCCTAAAATTCATGCAAAATCTCAAGGGACTATGAATAGTTAAAACAATCTTGAAAAAGAGGAACAATGTTGGAGGTCTCACACTTCCTGATTTCAAAACTTACTATAAAGTTACAGTAATCAAAATGGTGTGGGACTGGCATAAAGATAGACACAAAGACCAGTGGAACAGAATAGATAACCCAGAAATAAATCCTCACATATATGGTCAAATGATTTTCAACAAAGGTTTCCAGACTATTCAATGGGTAAACAATGGTTTTTTCAACAAATGAGGTTGGAAAGACAGCTACATGCAAAAGAATGCAGTTGGATTCTTACTTTACACCATATACAAAAGTTAACTCAAAATGGACCAAGGACTTAAAGGCAAAACCCAAAACTATAAAGCCTTTAGAAGAAAATATAGGGGAAATCTTCATGAGATTGGATTTGGTAATGATTTTGGGGGGGTTATGACACCAAAATCCCAACTAACAAAAGAAATAAAAGATCACTTGGACTACATCAAAATTAATAACTTTTATGCATCAAAAGACACTATCAACAGAGTGAAACAACAACCCACAGAATAGGAGACAATTTTGCAAACCATATATCTGATATGTATTAATATTCAGAACATACAGCAGCTCAACAACAACCCACCAATTCAATGTAAAAAGGATTTTAGTTGACATTTCCTCAAAAAAAAAAAAAGTATGTGTACACACACACACACACACACACAATGGCTAAAAAGCAATAAAAAGATGCTCAACATTACTAATCACTTGCATTAGAGAAATGCAAATCAAAACCACAATGAGATACCACCTTACACCTATTAGGATAGCTATTATTTAAAACAAAAAAACAAACAAATAAAAAACAGGAAATAATTGTGAGGATGTAGAAAATTTGGAACTCTTGTGCACTGTTGGGAGAATGTAAAATGTTGCAGCCACTATGGGAAAGTGTGGCAGTTCGTCAAAAAATTGAACGTAGAATTACCATATGATCCAGTAATTCCAATTCTGGATATGTACCCCAAAAGATTAAAAGCAGGGACTCAGATAGGTATTTGCATACTCATGTTCATAGCAGCATTATTCACAATAGCCAAAAGGTGAAAGCAGCCTAAGTGTCCCTTGATGAATGAATGAAAAAAAAAAAATGTCGTATGTACTTATAATGATTATTCAGCCATAAAAAGGAAGGACATTCTNTATCTAGGTCCCAGCACCACAGTGGAGACTCGGTGCATATTTAGTGAATGAATGAATTATAAATAAATGAGAAACAGAAACAAGAGTTACCATGTGTTCCTTAAGAGAAGTAAAGAGCAGCTTCTGCTCCTGGTAAGCCTGGGATGTATTTTATTTCTCTTTCAGAAATGTCTGTGATATTCCTTGTTGTATATTTATAATAAAATTCTTTTTTCTTGAGCCAGCTGGAATGAGTTTCTGTTCCTTGCAACAGAAGTGTCCTAAGTCATAACCAGAGAATGGGGGCACATTGACATAACAGTCAAAGCCAGTATGATAATAACAAGGTACCATTCCAGCAAGAACATCTGAGGAAAGAACTAGTCTCCTAGTATTGTTTATCTTTTTTCATCCAATCTGAAACTGAAATCTTTAACCACATTTACTTCCAAAGTTTAACCCTTTGATAAACTGGCCTCTGACTCCACCTGGTGGAGATTCATAAACTTGTGGAAGTAAACCAGTCCACATGTCTCTTCCATGTCTCAAAAAGAGACATACCCCCAAATCCAAATAGATGACCTTCTGGAATGTGTTTTACCCACTCGGAGGCACTACAGAAGAAGTCGTTTGGGACAATCATTTGCCTATTGTTCTCAGACCCAGTTTCTGCCCTTCTGTGTCCTGCTATGTATTTGAAGAGTCCAGGGCCCTGAACATTCCATTTTCCCAGTTTGTTTGCCAACTGGATTCTGGTTAGTTTCTACCAATGGGAAGAACTGGCAGGAGTTTGGAAGGTGGAAGCAGAGAGAAGGGACTTGCTTCCTGTTCCAGCTTTTGCTGTCATTTTCCAATAGAAAGGGCTAGCCAGCACTCCATCGTGATCTTTTAGCACTTCTGGAACCCACAGCAAGTAGTCTCAGCACCTGCTGAGTTGCAGCCTCTCAGTTGTCCCAGCGCTGTTCTAGATGGTGTTTCATTTGTGGTTTTAGGACTGGCCCAGGCAGTCCCCTTCTCCATGATCCTGGGCTCTGGTGACCCAACACCTCCATTTACTCCTTCACCAAGAAGGTTGTTGTTACTGTTTCCAACAGCTATTTAACATAGAGTGTAACCAAAATCCTGTATTGGATTCCCTTATTCGAAAAACCTAAACTGGTTTCTGACTCACTCTGATTCAAGGCCTGTATATCCTGATTCAGATAAATTTCAGAAAATGAAGGAAAATAATCTGCTGAATAAAAAAGCTTAAAAATATTTTAGAAAACCATAGAAGAAAATAGAAGCAACTAGAAGTTATCATAGTTCTTTTTAATTTTAGAAGTGACACGCTAAATTATGGTAAAAGAATAACGTTTTTGCCTACATAGATATTTAAGCCATTTAAAAGTTTTAATTCGAAGAGTAAAGCAAACTAACACAAAAGGAAATCTTGGATTGAAAAAATATTGTAGTCACTGCCTTAGTTCAAGCATTTATCAATTGCATTACAGCAAGACCCTCTAAACTGCACTCTGTGCTTTGATTCTCTTTTTTCCAAACTATTCTACATACTGTTCTCAAATCTATATTTCTAAAAAGCAAATTAAATATTGCCATTCCCCTCTTTGAACTACTGGTCAACAAAGAGATTTTTAAAAAATAGTTAATTTCATAATTAATCAAAGAAATGAATATTAAAACAGCAATGAGGTAGCTACCAACTTTTTTTCGGTCATGGATGCAACTTAAACTCTGCTTTAGGCAGACTTCTCTCTGACAATCTTGTCCCTGCACAATTATAGCAATTGAAAAAACAGTATTCTAGATAAACAAAATAGAGAATAGAAAAACAATAGAGAAAATCAATAAAACCAAGGAATGGTACTTTGAAAAGATTTTTAAAAAAGAAAGGACAAAACTTTATTTAGGTTGATGATAAAAAAAGAGAGAAGACTAGAGAAAATCAATAAAACCAAGGAATGGTACTTTGAAAAGATTTTTAAAAAAGAAAGGACAAGAAAGGACAAAACTTTATTTAGGTTGATGATAAAAAAAAGAGAGAAGACTAAAAAAAAATACTAAAATCAGAAATGAAAAGAACATTACTACTTATTTACAGAAACAAAAAAGTATTATAAGAGTACTGTGACAACTGTACACCAACAAATTAGATAACCTAGACAAAATGGGCAAATTTCTAGAAACACACAACCTAGCAAGACTGAATCATGATGAAATAGGAGATCTGAATATACCTGTAACTAGTATACTAGTAAAGAGATTGAATCAGTCATCAAAAACATCCCAAAAGACAAAAGCATAGGACCTGATGCCTTAACTGGTGAATTTTACCAAACTTTTAAATAAAAATTAACACCAATACTCTTCAAACTCTTCGAGAAAGTTAAAGAGGGAGAAACATTTTCTAATTCATTCTATGGAGTCAGCATTACCCAATACCAAAACCAGAAAAAGAGACTGTAAGGAAAGAAAACCAGAAATGAATCCCTGATGAATATTAATGCAAAAATCCTCAACAAAATACTTGCAAACCAAATCCAACATGATATATCATGCCGAGTGGGATTTATTTCTGGAATGCAAGGATGGTTAAACATACAAAAATTAA
>NW_007728556.1:271444-272201 GCF_000696425.1 Galeopterus variegatus | reverse complement strand
GGGAGAATGTAAAATGTTGCAGCCACTATGGGAAAGTGTGGCAGTTCGTCAAAAAATTGAATGTAGAATTACCATATGATCCAGTAATTCCAATTCTGGATATGTACCCCAAAAGATTAAAAGCAGGGACTCAGATAGATATTTGCATATTCATGTTCATAGCAGCATTATTCACAATAGCCAAAAGGTGAAAGCAGCCTAAGTGTCCCTTGATGAATGAATGAAAAAAAAAATGTCGTATGTACTTATAATGATTATTCAGCCATAAAAAGGAAGGACATTCTGACACATCCTACAACATGGGTAACCTGGAAGACATTACATTAAGTGAAATAAGCCAATCACAAAAGTGCAAATATAGTGTGATTCCACTTCTATGAGGTACCCAGAGAAGTCAAATTCACAGATACAGAAAGTGGAATGGTGGTTTCCAGGGGCTTGGGGGAGAGAAAAATGAGGAGTTAGTGTTGAGTGGATACACATTTTCAGTTTTCCAAGAAGAAAAATGTCCTGGAGCTAGATGGTGGTGATGGTAGCACAACAATGTCACTGAACTGTATGCTTAAAAATGATTGAAATAGTAAACTTTAGGTTACGTATCTTTCACCACAGTAAAAATATTTTGCTGGAACGGACCAGTAAAATAATCAATTTATCATTTGAACATTTTCTACCGCTTTCAAATAAATTTCAATGCAAAATTTCTTTCTACGAACTGAAATATGAAGACATAAATAAATGAGTAGTTTCCAATGAG
>NW_007728556.1:250985-270515 GCF_000696425.1 Galeopterus variegatus | reverse complement strand
CGTGTGTATGAATGAAAACTCGCTTATTTTATAATCCCACAAATATTTGTGCTACTTATTTAAAAACAAAATTTCTGCTCTGGAAAATAAAAAAAATATGCCATCATAAAACACTTCAACTATGAGAAAAGCACAAAGAACCAGATAACAAGTACTATGCATCCCTACTCAGATCTAATAAGTCAACATTTTGCAATCTCTACTTCAGTTCTTCTTTGTTAATTTTTAGAAGTAAAGCATTGCAGATATGTTGAAGTTCTCCGTTCTACCCCTCATCCCTGTCTTATTTCTCAAAGGCAACCACCATTTTAGATTTGTTTTGAATCCTTCCCATCTACATTTCTATTCTTTTACATATGCATATAAATCTATGAAAATATAATATGCTTTTTGAAACTTCGTAATTTATATATTGCTGTATGTATCATTCATTAACTTTCATTCGTCTCAACATTTTGTGAGATTTATCATCTGTGTTGACTCATGAAGTTTTAGTTCATCATTTTCACAGTTCCATATTACTTGAATTGTAAGAATACTTCACAATTTATTTATCCATTCCCCTGTAGTGAAATTTGAGAATATTTCAGTTGTTCTATGACTACAATCAATGCTGTCACAAATATATGTTTCTTTGTACAAGTATGAGAATGCTTCTTTAGGAAATACTCCTACCCGTGATTTTGCTGGGCAGTAGGATATATCTTTCTTCAACTTCAACTCATCATCACCAAATTTGTTTCCAACATCATTGTAAACATGTACATTCACATGAATAATGCATGAGAGTTCACATTGTTCCACATCATTGTAAGGACATAGTAGAGAGAGTGGAGCATATTTAGGAACTCAAGCTAGTTTTGCCACTCATTAGCAGATAACTGAAGAATTTTCTCAGATGTAGCTTTAAGGTAATAATAACTAAGCCCTAGGTTGTTGTTATAGTTCAGCGAGAAGAACTGCATATTTTGCAATTATCTGCATTTCATGGAATCTCAGCACTTTGATATTGGTCCTCTTGTTTTGACCAGATGTCATCAATGGACATCCGTGTGATGTCAATACACACAGCCTTCACTTGGCCGACTAGTCAGGGTTCAAGATAAACTCTACCTCTCAGCTTTCTGACCAGATTCATTTGAGCCCCAGGCTCCATTTCTAGACTGATGGTCTGTGGCTCAAGAGGAGAACGGATGTTAGCCATTAATCATGTTATCTTCTCGTGTGCCCCAAATTGCCTTTTGATCTTCTGGACTGCTAAATCGATTCCCAACCACTTCAAATGCATCTCACCACTGTAACCAGGGCTAGTGTCCCTTGGTACCGTTGTTTTCAGACTCTCAATGCTCCTCCTCATTGCCTACTTTTCTGACTCTTATTCACATATGTCCTGGGATGAACCCTGAAATTAAGCATCACCACATGTTATTATTATTATCGTCACTGTCATCACATCATCAAACATTGATTAAATAAACACTAAAGGACAGAGTATTTACGTACTGCAGGTTTCATTTGATCTCATGTCATCTCACAATGTTGTGAGGTATGGGCTTTGTCCCTAATCAACAAGTGAGGAAATCGCATGGTGGCTTTTCCACTTTCATTCCTACTTCTTCCCCTGAACTGGATGGAAATTCCATATAGTTGCAGCCTTGGGCTATTTGGTTGGTTCTTTTCTTGAAATATAGTCAATTTTATACTTGTGTATGTAATATATGTTTGTAAACTTTGTTTTACTACTGAGTGCATGCATTGTAAGAAAAGTTCTACTCTCAGAAAGGCAAAATATTATAAAAACCTTCAGTCGAGGTATCTATACATTTAATATTCTGCCCTGAATGTTAAACGATCGTGGTAGATTGCTTACAAAGATGTCCACAACGGGTCTTCCATGCTTTTTTGCGGTGTGACTTTACCATTCCTCACACTGAGAAGTGGGCATCTAGTCTCCCCTCCGCCTTCAATGTGGTTTGGTTTTGTGACTTGCTTTAAGTTCCAGGCCTAGGCGTTAACAGATCATGCAGTTTCTGCTTTCATTCTCTTGGAACCCTGAGGTCACTGTGCTGTGAAGAAATCCAGTCTCGGTTCTAGCAGGATGAGAGGTCAGGTGAAGAAGAATCAAGGTGTGCCAGCTGACAGCCAGCTGCAAGCGCCAGACAGAGGTTGACTCCATCCTGGCCCTTCCAGTCCAGCTGCTGGCCAGGCAAGACCAGCAGAACTACCCAGGCAATCCACAGAAGCTTCTGAATTAATAAACCATTATAATTTCAAGCCCCTACATTTCGAGGTGATTTTTTACACAGTAGTACGTAACAAAAAACACCACACTCATACATAGATAGAAAAAGACAATAACATTAAAAAAAGAACTCTCACTTTAGTTAAAATTTTTTCAGCACACTTCAAAGGACAATGTAGATTTTGCAAGGAAGTGAGCAGAAGATTCTTACATCAATTTTGATGCCGGCCACTAAGATTTCTCACAAAATGAATCAGAAGAATGTGGGACACTGGACTATTCCTTCTCTTGCTAAAGGAATCTATTGCAAGCTGTTTCCCAAAAGCTGACCTGCAAACATTTTTCTCTGCTTTTAGATCACTGAAGTAACTTTGGTATTTAGTTTTATATTGTTTTGTTTCCTTTGGTACTGAAACTCAAGCTACAAAAATCTTTCTCCATATTCTCTATCACTAAACTTTGACTTTTAGACATAATCAGAGTTCTCACTTCTGTAATAAATATCCAACTCCTTTGAGAAGAACAAATTTATTTCAAGAAAATAAGAGCTCACAAAATTGATCAGAACCTAGAGGATCAAGGCCAAGGAATCTAGAACTAAAGAGCTCTGAAGAGCTTTGCAGAGAAACAAGTGCAAAGATTATGCGGCAGGATCAGTCTCGTCCTTGGGAATCATTCCTCTGCAATGGATCCCCACTGGGGGGCATGTCTTTGTGGCTCACCCACCTGAGATTGAAAGTTCCTAAAGAGAGTTTCTGATTAGTTGAGCCCAGGTCATTTGGCCAAGCCCTGGCTGTCTCAGGGTAGAGACAGGGAAGATGTGGCTCCTTTGACTTTGACAGGGGAAAAACTATTTCCTACTGAATCCGTAGACAGAGTCCATCTCCCTGACTTGGATGCCAGACAACCAAAAAGCAGCAATTTTCCATTACAATAAATTTATCCATCATTTAAAACACGTTCTTAAATTTATTCTTTCCTGCCTCAATTACATATCTCCTTGAACTTTAAATAGATTAGAATCTACCTTTTAAGTACCACTAAATTTTATTTTTATTTTTATCACAATTGTATTATGACATTTCATTTTAGTTTTCCAGTTTATACTTTTTTAACAAATAAAATTTAAAATGTCATAGTATTTATTCAATTGATCTTCATTGCACAAGAATTGTCTGTGTAAAATTAAAATGCTGGGTTACAGGCAGCATTACAAATGGATGGCTTGCAACGCACATTTATCAACTGCATGCAATTCCACTATGAACATACTAAAGTCAAGGACTCGTCCCATGCCCTTTCTCATGATGGAATTAATTCATTCCTCCCCCTGCTATTAACCAAGGTTGATGGAAACTGCTATGGGGGCAGGCGAGGAGACACAGAGGGAGATTTTTCTCTCTCATTAATTCTGTTCTTTACCTGTGAAGCTTTCATTTTATAAATAAGGACAGAAGAACAAAGAAGTCGATATCTAAAGTGCATTAAGATTGAAACCTAAGTTAAATATTCTAACAAGTACCTGTTAATTGGAGGAGCCCAGGTCATGAGGAAGGCAGGTATTAGCAGTTAACAGATCTGAAGCAAGATTTGCTCATTATAGGAAAGCTGCGTTAAATATTCTAACAAGTACCTGTTAATTGGAGGAGCCCAGGTCATGAGGAAGGCAGGTATGAGCAGTTAACAGATCTGAAGCAAGATTTGCTCATTATAGGAAAGCTGCCTCTAATCATACAGCCTGTCATTTCAATAGCACAGCATAACAGAATGTAGCATTTAATCAGAAAGCACTGATTAACATAATAAAGTAATTACTGCAGTGAGAGCAGTTCATTTTCCTACAGATAAAAAAAATTAAAAACCAAACTGCTGCTGATCAAATTACTTACCTCCCAGGCACAGGCTGAAGGAACAGCTCAGTGTAGCACCATTTTTCTCCAAAGCAGGTGGGAATCCTGCCTCCCCTTCATCCCCAGCACAGTATTTATAAAAGGCCTCTGCTTGTATCTCTTTACTGCTGTAATGGAGTTTGAAAATGGAAATGTCAGACTTTCATTTCAAGATAGTAGAAAGGACACGACCTTCCCCTTTCACACCAAAACCCTAGCAGTAACAGAAAATATACTCTAAAATATATTGAGCCATTCTAAAAAATAAAAAAGGAAAACTTAGATAAGAAATTGCCAGAAATCCTGGAACACAAAAGGCCAACTGATTGGATTTCTGAGGAAACTCATAGCACAAGGTAAGTATGAGAAAGATCCATCCAAAAAGGTGGGAGCAGCACCCTGGTATTCTGCACTAGTATTTCAATGCGGAGATTCTTTCCCAGTATTTCTTGAGGAATTTATGTTTTTCAAAATCTCAAGAGAAATCAGTTGAAAAATCAAGGAAAAGAGAAAAACCAAGTAATTCTTTTGTAAGAATTAAAGATTAACAATCAAGGGCTGGCCACATAGCCCACTTGGTTAGAGCGTGGTGTTGATAACACCAAGGTCTCAGGTTCAAATCCCTGCAGTGGCAAGTCACCAAAAAAACATAAAACCAGTGAAGACTGCCAATCAACACGGAGGCAGCACTGTCCCCTGAGGTCCAGCAGTGGAAGGTTACTGGTTAGAAGGAATTCACTAATATCTAGTTGAAAGCAGGACATTTGGCAGCTGAAGGGTAAGGGCAGCATTTCCAGGAGCCTAAACAGGGCATGGAGGAGAGAAGCTGGAAAGATCTCACCGTCGGTCTTGCTGTAACTGCTCTCATATTACAAATGGGTGTTCATGGCCCTGTCTGATGCTTATAGCGAGTTATTCTTGCCAATGAAATGAATATCAATAAGTTTATCCATACAATGTACTTTAAGCAAATCCTATGAATGGTATGCCAAGAAATAACAAGTTTGAAAAGCAAAATAAGCCCTTGAATTAGCAACTTCAATTCATGACTCTAAGCAGTACTGTTACCCTTGCTAGCAGATTCTAGTGTTATATTTATCAAATACTGTCCAACAACATATTCTGCCATTTTCCAGGTTTGAATATTTGCTCTAAGCTACAGTTTTTTGTAAATACCTTAAGAGAAGAAATGCAAGAAGATGTAAATATTATTGAAAAATACTCCCTTGGGAAATCACAAACTGACCTAACATATGAATTAGTAAAAGCAATATTGATTTCAATAGAAAAACCAAAATTGTTTAAAAAGAAAATAAGCTTACGTGAAACTGTGTGTATCCTAACAACCAGCTTGAAGATGGTGTTGAATTTGCTCTCAATAAATAAACATCAATGCAAAATAAAGGCAATTTTCAGCACAAAACAAAGATCAAGACTGCTAGATAGGGCAACTAATGTTTTATGTGTTTTAAAATTCAAGAATGTTAACTTTTTTTTTTTTTTTTCAAAAGATGACCGGTAAGGGGATCTTAACCCTTGACTTGGTGTTGTCAGCACCACGCCCAGCCAGTGAGCAAACCGGCCATCCCTATGTGGGATCCGAACCCGTGGCCTTGGTGTTATCAGCACCGCACTCTCCCGAGTGAGCCACGGGCCGGCCCCAAGAATGTTAACTTTTAAACATTAAATAGATATGGCATAATGTTTATATTTTTAAATGGTTTTTATTTGATATTTTGTTTTGTTTTAGTTCCCTGTTTTCAATTAAAACATATAATTTTGTTCCAAAATGTTCATTCATAATAATAATATACAAAAACCTATGAATTTTTTAGTAAAATCCTACAGGAGAAAAATGATTCTCTGTTTATTATGAAGATTGCTTGTGAAATTATGTATATAAACATGTAAATAAAGTATTTTTTAAAATTGAGAATAATATTTCAGGAATTCCCAATAATTCCTGGGAAGTCTTATCCTTTGTTCTGAAATTGCAAAGATTAATCTCTGTTGGGAATCTGGAAGCCTTATAATAATCTAAACGCCAAGGTAATCAAAGCCAGGAGGCAGAGGGGCCCAAGGGAAGAGACCCAGGAGTCACTCCTGTGACACCCTTCTCTCCTGGCCAGGCGGCACTGCCCTTTGAAAGCTTATTTTCATTAAGTACGAAAGCTCATTATCATTAAGTATAAAAGCTCAATTCTGAGACAGGACAAGTCCAAAGAGAACATGAGAGAAGCCACTCAGGAGCCACTTTGTTTTTAACCCACTTTAGTCTCTTTGTAAACTATTAAAGCATTTAAACTGTCAACTACCTTAATGTACCTATTCTGATTATTCTGATTTTCACTTGATTTTGATTGGTTAATAAGAAAATATGTGTACTGTAGTCTGTTTTATTTTCAAAGTGGAAAACATGCCAGTAACAAGAACAGTATCTGGCACATATAGGCACTCAGTAAATATGTATTAAACAAATGAATGGATAATGCAACACAGAGGAAAAGAGAATCTTTTTATTTGGGACTGGCCACTTTCTTGTAAGCCAAAATTATGCAAATACACTTAAATTTCCCCTAAAGAAAATGTTGCAATTGAAAATTAGATTCTCTATCATAATTCTGGAAGATTTTTTTTTTTTTTTTTTTTGGCAGCTGGCCGGTATGGGGATCCAAACCCATGACCTTGGGGTTATAAGGCTGTGCTCTAACCAACTGAGCAAACCAGCCAGCCCCTCTTTGTCATAATTCTGATAACCTTCTATAAGATAACTATACATGATTTTCTTTTATTTTAACTTTGACCAGTTTGAGAGTTAAGCATTCACTTTAATAAGAAACCAAATTTTTTCAGGGATATTGTGCGAATCATCTTAGCAGAAATTAATAGAAGACTTAGAGGTATTTGTTAAATACAAGAAAAACAGATCAATATTAACAATGTTGTTTTCTCATCATAAATTTACCTGCTCACACTTACTGCATATAAAATTGAGATCCAGTTACTAAAAATCTGTGTTTTTTGTGTTATTCATCAGCGTATTTGCCAGAATTAGAAGCGTGTATCACACATCTAAGTCAAGGCCTGTCTTACCACTGCTAGTCAGCAAATAATCCTTAAACATTCTTTATTCTAAAGATAATTGAGAGTAAAATATTAACAATTTAACTAGGCACTTTTTTAAAAAAGCTTAAAAAGCTGCCTTGAAAACTGTGAGATATGTCAGTTTTTGAATCCCAAGACTATTGATTCAACAGGACTCATCCACATCAATGTCTGCTATAGTAATTCCCAGCACATATAGAGCTCTATGTGCCAGACCCTGCATCAAGCACAGACTTTAACTCAACCACCCTTCACAAAACTTTACGGGGAAAGTATTATTATCCTCCACACTTCGTAGGGGAGGACAGTAAAGCTAAGGGACAGTGGGTCTGTCTCCAGGTCACCCAGGTAACATATGGCAGACCTCCAGATCCTATTTGTTTGATCATTGAACCATAACACCTCCCCCAGGGCATGTGGACAGTCCAGAGCTGGCACTGCTGAGCTTACACAGTGACAAGACTTAGTCTCTGGCCTTCAAGAGCTCAAACTCTAACAAAATAGATACATAAGGAGCTGTGATAACAAGAATAATAATAAAAAGTTATAAATGCTAAGGTTAAGAAGCAAGTACTATAACAATTCAAGAGGTGCCATAACCTAGCAGATAAGAGCACCGACTGTTCCCAGAGACAGACCCCAGCTCCAATGCCAGCTCTGGGGGCTCGCCGGTGTCAGCCTCTCCACCCTTCAGGGGTCTTATGAGTAAAATGAGTGTGCTCCGCATGCAAGTTCAGAGGATGATAGGGGGACTGAATAAGTGAATCTATGCCAGGTACTCAGAGCAGTACCTGTGACCCCAAAAGCCTGTTAGTATTATGATGATCATGGAAGAGTAGATCATTAAAGCTGACTGAGAACATCTGGAAAGACTTCTTGGAGGGCTTTCGATATCAGCTGAGCCTTGAAACAAAAGTTGTTTGAAAACAAAAACAAAAGTGAAACCCATAGTCTGGGTACAGCCAACAAAGCACCTTCCAGACAGCAGGAGCAAACAGGAGATGAAACAGCAAACAAACTAAATGAACCGCTTCTCAGTACAGGGTGTGGTGTATGAGCTGATGTGTTTGGAGAGTGAGATTTGCAGAAATTCCAGTGAAACAGAGGAAATAAAACTGGAAACCTATGAAAGGACTAAGTCCTAAACTGGAGAGACTTCTTTAGGTACCTCAGCCCATAGATACTAATCTTGATTTTCCTTTATCTGGATGAAAACCTATTTCTTGTCTCAGATAATCATGTTTTGTTTGGGGTTTATTTTCTATTGTAAATCTAAAATTTGAATTGTCAGCTTATGGGATCCCAATAGCGCCAAACTCTATATTCTTCTTGCTCTTTTACCTCTGCCTACAGCATGTATTACGCTAAAGAGTAAATTAAATTAATGTATAAAATAAAAACAACAAAAATAAAATAAAAAGTAGACTGATATGCAATCATGCTAAATTTTAGGGGTATTTGTTGTTTGTTGTTTGCTTTTACAGGTAGTGAGACAATTCCAAACAAACCCAAGCCACAGGGGCAATCTCAGCAGGAAGTAACCCAAGATGTCATAGGATAATAGTTTCAGTTGTTGTGTTAATTAGTAACTTCATGTAAAACTTTAGGGGGAAAAAGAGTTTGAGATCCAACTTGTGGTAGCATAGTTTGAGAGCCAAGCTCAAGTCCCAGGTTGTTTGTGCAGGAAAAGCAGGTCTTAGGAAGCTGGAAGAGAAGTTGCATTTTTTTAAAGAAGAAAAAGACTAAGAAGGACCTGACAGATAGTTTCAGAATGTGCACAAAAGGGATGTTTATTGAAAGGACCTCTACTATCAGAAATATCACCGTGTGCACTGATGGCCCTGCCAACAGATAGGGAGTGTGTGTGTATTGGTTTGGGCTAATTATGAACATTTAAATATTTTGGTGTGTGACATGAAAATCCAGGTTTCCAGCTTCTCTCTAAAAATCAGAAGGTCTGGTTGCCCTAGGTGTGCAGTCACTAGCTGGAACTGAATAGCTAATGTCCCCTGAAGATAGGATGTGTTGTCTACATTTCATTACTGTCCCCAGTAGACAACTTCACTTACTGTATTACTCTCTGGACTGTGTTGGCATCTTGGTTTGTGACCCCTGTTAAAGCAAGCCGTGCACAGCAAAAAGGCTCCAATTAATTGAGAAAGCACAAAATATGGAAGGAAGAACTCTTCTGGTTCCCAGCTTTGTCACTTCCCATCTGGGCCACTGTACTCATCAATCCTGCTTGTATGTACAGTACATATGGATTAGTCTCTACCAACCCTTTTTTTTTTTTAAGTGATGTTTATTTCTCTAAAACAAGCAAATTAGAGTTAAACTCCCAACTATCTGGTTTGCATAATTCTATCCCTTTTTATGAGGTCCTTCCTACTCCCCATAGGGTCTTAAGTAATTAAAAAATTCAAAGAAGTCCCCCTCTGGTTGTCCTTTTCTCATCAGCAATGTGTCAACTCCCAAATCACATTCTCAAACAAGCATACTACATCACCTTGCTGAAGCAGCTCTCCCAGCCACTCCGTCACAATGACCTTATTTTACCTTTTTCTTAGCCATTTTCAGTAGCAAAAACTGTTTTTTAAAAAAAATTTACTCGTGCATTTGTTCAGTTCATTTATTTTTATAATGGCTTATTGTCTTTATTCTCCTGATGGAAAGATATCTGTTGTGTTCAATGCTGGGTTCCAGAGCCTAGTATAGTACCTGGCACTGTCTCACAAATGTGTTCGTGCCTTATGGGTAGTGTTTTTAACTTATACTGAAGACTGGGTGGCTTTATACAGTCTCATATGTTATTGCCATCAATATTAGAAAAGAGAGACTGAGTGAGAGTCATGGAAATCCAGCTGATATTACCAAGGAAGAAAGCAAAGAGGGATCAAGAGGAATCAAGGAGGTATTAATTAGCTTTGCTGGGCTGTAAACTGGCCAATGGAAAACACTTTAAAGTGGTCAGTCTGGCCCTGAACATGATTCTAAGACACTCCCAAAAGGTTTTATCAGGTACAACCAGGAGTACTTGGTACTAAAACAAAGACAGCTAGTGAGTACGACTTTCAGCCAGGAACAGAAATGGAACTCAAACCTTAGCTGTGATTCTCAAGCAATGCTCCTTCAGCCCCCCACTCAGCCACCACAGTGACCTAGTAATCTACTGAGTTAAGATACATGGATCCTTTTCTGTGATAAAGGCTATTTCCATAGGGTCTTATTTGTTGTTCCAACAAATAACAGAGACAAACATTTCCCATGGAATCATTCCATGTTCCCCTGTGATATGGATTGAATTGTGTCCCCCAAGTTTTATGCATTGAAGCTTAATCCCCGCTGTAACTATGGAGGGTGGGAAATCCTATTACGGTAATTGAAGGGCAGGGTCCTGAGGACGTGATTAGATTCTGAGGACCATGCCTAATCAATGGATTAATAATGGTGGTCATGGGCACGGTTCTGAGAGCTTTAAAAGGAGAGCATGTGAGAGTCTCTCTCTTTCTGCTCTGCCATTTTCTGCCATATGAGACTCCTGCATTGCTGTAAAGCCACCACCAAAGAATACCATTGCCAGTATGTTCCTTGGACTTTGGACTTCCCAGACTCCCAAACTGTAAGCAGTTTTGTAAGCAATAAATTTCATCTTCTTACAAAGTACCCAGTTCTAGGTATTTTGTTATAAGCAACAGAAATGGACTAATACACCCTGTGAATAGCTGTAATTCTAGCCCGTGGCTCCCTTTGCAGCAGGCTCATTTTCATTTACCAACGAGCTATTCCATAGTCGTTCCTGCAATACCGAATTCCACCACGCAGGTGTTTGTTAATTCCGAGGTCAGTTACCCAAGTGCCTTGCTCTTCAGACCTGTTACTCTACCTGTTTTTCAGGATTATCCTCATACCATGCATAACCCTATGCCATCACCTAAATTTCTCTTAATGTCATTCAGTTTGACCTGCCTTAACACATAGATTCATTTCTAAAAATTTGTGCTGAATCCATTTTCCCCATTTACTTATATTATAAATCTGAGCTATTTTCATATGGGAAAAAAAGTTTGATCCCAAAAGAAAAAAAATCAGGGGATTTTAGTGCTCAATTCAGTGAGACATTTTGCTTCTCTTGACTCACAGTTCTTATGCATTTAGCTCACTTATATAATTCCTACTAGATGCTAACCATGGCTATAGAGCCTTACATTTTAATTTATAGGAATATCATCATTAAATATTGTTAATTCCGTGGATGGATTACATGGTAGAGCAAGTAACTAGTTAGAGAATCAACAAAGCAAGATTATTTTTTCAGAAGGAGACGTCTGATGTTAGCATGCATGTAAGTTTATTGGTTTAAGGTTAATATTGTTTTGTTTTAAATTAGATGTTGCGGAGCACCATGATACACATATTTGCAGTGTTCATTCCTATAAAAATCATAATCAAGCTCTGGCTAATTCTCATTTGAGTGGTGTTCTCAATTACTGCACAGAGTTTATATGTATGGCTGATAAATTAATTATACCACAGCTGCAAATATTTAGAACTCCATCAGAACAAGGGTGACAACCATGATTATAACTGAGCACTAACTACATGCCAGGCACAGTTCTAGTATCTAATTTAATTCCAGATAAAAACTTTATGAAGTAGGACTGTTGTTATCCCCATTTTTAGAGATGAAAAACAAGGTTTTGAGAGGTTGAGTAATTTCCTGAAATTCACATAACATTTGTTCATTTTTACCTCCTTTAAATGAGCATTAACATTCCCATTATATTAGTCTATTTTCTATTGCTTATAACAGAATACCTGAAACTGGGTAATTTATAAGAAAATGAAATTTATTTCTTATTGTTCATTTTTACCTCCTTTAAATGAGCATTAACATTCCCATTATATTAGTCTATTTTCTATTGCTTATAACAGAATACCTGAAACTGGGTAATTTATAAGAAAATGAAATTTATTTCTTACAGTTTGGAGGCTGGGAAGTACAAGGTCCAGAGGGCACATGTGGTAAAGGCCTTCTTGGTGGGAGCTCTCTACAGAGTCCCGTGGTGATGCAGATAATCACATGAGCCCTTGTTAACATGCTTACTCGCTCTTCTTATAAAGCGCCAGTCCACACCCTTGATAACCCATTAAACCGCTAACCCATTACTCCATGAGTGGATTAATCCATTCATGACAGCATAGTCTTCACAATCCAATTACCTCTTAAAGGCCCCACCATTGAACAGTGCCACATTGGGAGTCAAGCTCCCAAATGAGCTTGGGGGGATATTCAAACCATAGCCTCGTGCAGTAGTCCCTTCTGTGGAGTACAAACGTTTCCTCCTCTCCAGGATCTGAGCTGAAAAGTAACTCCAGGACCCTCCAATTTCTTGTCCATGGTGTTTTTACCTACCGCAATGGGTCGGTCACCTAATTTGTGCCTGCCTCCATTTCTATGTAAAAGAAGCACAATTATATTCTATCTTAATGGAGATCATAAATTTAGAACTTTGATTTTACTTTGAAGATCAAGCATCCAAAACAGCTCCTAGTAAGTATTTGGCAAATTGGTGAATACATTTTCCTGTCTGAGGCAGTAAATAATCTCTTAATTCTCTGTCCAGTTTATCCTCATCACTCCCTTAAATGTAATGTGTTGGCTGTTGCAGAATATTTTTATTTGACAAAGGAAAGTTAACTCAGAAGATGGACTATAGAAATTTGGTCTTATACTGTCTAGACCCTTTGATCCAGTGCTCTTAACTATTCTTCAGTAATGGGTATGGTGGTGAGGAAGTAATTGATGAATTTGATAAGTTATTCTCAGAAGATTTCTGGAGAAATACAATTTTAATCTTATAGGGAACATTGATATTCCAATCTGCTTTTATGATGGTATTTTTCCCTTAAAATTCTTAGCCAAATCTCTAGATGTTTGGTTAGGGCTTTCAGAGCCTAAATCATGCTCTGAATTCAAGCTGGATACATTTGGATATGTCATGATCCACTTGAAAATGACCAATTACTAGTTTGCTACATTGTGGATAATTCTATGACTCCATTTGAATTTAGAGAGTTTCTATTGGTTTATATATTATGCAAAGTGAGTTATCCAGGAGGAATTTGACTGATATCCCATCAGTGATGGATAGGATGCCTAAGCCATACATTCTTGGCTTTTCTTTTTGAATCATGATAGTAACCTGAAAAACATGGCCTTCATGAATAGCAGCAATACAAAAATTAAACTTCCAGTAAAATATCAGGACTCTACCTGTTTTCTTTGATTTGGAGAAATAATTTTGGACCAGTTATTTTTAATAACAAAATCAAAACATAAATATAACTAAGTCCAAAGTATTCACAAATCAAATAAAATAGAAAAAAAATGTCAGTTTTGCAGGTGGTACTTGGATTGGTTATCGAATGTAGATGATACTTGCTCTGGTCCAAATGAGATTTAGCTTCCCAAAAACACGATTTTAAGTATTTTTCTAAAACTTAAATCTCCTTAAAAAATAAGATAGTTTCTGAAAAGAGCTTTTATGTAGCCATGAATAAAACAGTATCAAGAGAAAAAAATTAGTGACTTCAAGGCTAATTGCTATGAAATAGGAAACACATTCCTAATAGAAAAAAGTATAATAGTATCAATAAATTGACCAAAACTGCCTTGAAACATGTATATATTGATTTAAAAGTCTATACTAACTAATGCTTTTACACAAAACTGTGTTCTAAAAGGAACCAAATTTAAAGTTAATATCTAATTTTAAAATAATCAATTTAAATGTATAACAATAAAATAAACTATGCTATATTCATCTTCTGGAATATTTTACAGCCATTAAAAAATTCCTGAAGTAATTTTAATAACATAGGAAAATATTAAATGAAAAAGTAGGATGAAACTACATATATCTTATGATCTAAACTATTTTACTGTGTGTGTGATTATGGATCTGAAAAAAAATACACTAAAATGTTAACAGAAGTTATTCTGGGTGATGGAATTGTGGGGTTTCTCTTGCATTTTTATTCTATCAAAAATTTCCAAATTTGTTGCAATGAATAAGTAAATTTAGTTTTTGCACATATTTGTCAGAGCTTTTTTATTCCTCTCAGAAAGAATAAAAAGTGCAGTCTAGATTTTTGTTTGTTTGTTTGCCTTCTAAATTTTCCTTCTAAAAATATAGAAATAAACCACAGCAATCAGATCATCCTAGCACAAGGCTATTCTCTGAAGGGTCATAAAATAGCTGTGGAAGTAGCATTCACAGTCTCAGATGCTTGTACATATAGTTAGTTACACGGAAATATTTTCTTTTTTGGTGGGGGGATTGGAATTAGCCATTTGTTTTCTTAAAATTAATATTTTTATTGAATCATAACTGATTATACACATTTTGGGGGTTCAACATTGACATATGCTGATCAAATCAATATTATTAGCATATACATTATTACAAATTGTCCTTATTCTTTATGTCCCTTGTCCAATCTTTCCCCATCCTCCTCTCACTCCCCCCTCCCACTACTGATAACCCTAGATTTCTTCTCTCCTTCTGAAAGAGTAACAGCTACTCTATTGATATGTTGCCTAGATGACCTGTCCAGTGCTGAGAGAGGTGGGTTGAGGTCACCCACTATTATTGTAGAGTAGATGCCTCTTTTATCACTCTGGAAAGGGCTTTGTGGAGTGAGACATCCTCTTCCTTTCTTTGGACTCTGCTGGTGACTCTCCTTGTGTCAATGCACTCAAGTGGCTGGCAGGTCATCTGCATGGTGGTTGCAGCCACGGCTATTGTGGTGGCTGTGGTCACATGGAAGTGGTGTTTTTGGCATGCTCCTTGTCTGGTTGTGGGAGGAGGGGTGGGTCCATGGCTCCAACTGTTTTTACATTCTAAGATGTTGTTGCAGAGCAGTTGGGTGGAAGGGGAGATGGGAAGGAAGAAGGAAATAGGATGGGAGAAGGAGGAAGAAGGGGAGGCATGACTGAGGCCTGTGGAAGCCCCCTTATTCCTGCAGGGGAGATTAGGGGTCTTCCAGTGGTGGCTTGGTCACTGCTGGGCTGAATGCAGATGTCAAGGGGGTGTGGCAAAAGCCCTCAACCCCCTATTGATCCAGCTCAGAAGCCCAGGAGGCTTCCTGTGGTGGCTCGGTGATTGTCACTGTGCTGGTCCTGGGTGTCAGGTGGCATGGTTGTGGCCCTCGGCCCTCTCCCCTCCCTGGATTGGGGGCCCCAGGAGCTTCCAGTCCTTCTAGGTTTTATAGGTGATCATTGGTAAAGTGAGACCTTTACTAGTTAATATTAAACTTTGTCTCTGGTCTGTGGGTATTTTGTTTTTCTTTCAGTTCTGTGTGGGATCATTTGCTGTTCTCACCACTTAAACTCCTCACTGGAACTAATTTGTTGTCCTTTGCTTACTTCTGAAATGTGGGAATTTCCTATGGGTACCAGCACTTGAACCCTGTGTTTGAGCTAAATTGCTGCTTTGCTGCTGATTCCCTGGGGAAGGCTTGTTGTGCAGCTCAAGTTTAATGGTTGACTTTGTTGGTACTTCCCGTCTTGTGAGATCTGGTACACCTGGGCTGTGTGGAAACTCTGGCCTGGATCTCAGTCTTTTCAGCAAACTGCTCCCCTGCAGTTCTATATTCCTGACCAGTCTACACAGAGTGGGCCTTTGCTGATTGGCGGGCAGATCAGCTGTCCATGCTATGTCCCAATGTTCTCCCTGTGGGCCCTTCTCCCCCATCACCCGCACTCTAAATGCTGCCCATAGGATGGACCATGCATTGGTCCCTGTGATGACTCACCGGCCTCTGAGTATTTTTTTTTTTCAGTTGTTGTGGCTCCTTGGTCCTATGTGGGTTCATGGGAACCCTGTTAGTGGTCTTGCTGACCTGAGGGCCACCAATGCCCTCTTCTCATCTGCTGACTCCAAGCAACTTCATCTGAATGGCACAGGAGTGGCTTTTGCCAGCTCCTGCTCCGTGCACTCACCAGCTGCAGCCTTCAAGTGGCCAGGATTCAAAATGATGGGAGCAATCCTTTCTTTCTCTCATCGTGGCTTCTCCTGCCTTCATGCACTCCATAGGTCTCTCCTCCTCTTCCCCTGAGCTCTAGTGGCCCCAGCGTGGCTGTAGCTGCTTTTTAATAGTTGTAAATTGGTGATTTCTGGGAGAGAGAGATGCCGAAGACCATCTATTCCACCATCTTGATCAGAAGCCAGCCATCTTTATCCTAATCTGGAAATATTTTCAACAGCACTATGGAAACTAAAAAGATGCTACAAAAATCCTATTTATTAATGTGTGGAAACATTAAAACTTGGCTCATCATGTCTGAATGTTTACAACATTAATATTTGTTCTAAAAGTACTTTGCCTTTAGGACATGACTGTTTTGGGGAACAGTTTGTCATCTCTTGTCATCCTTATAAATTAGGTCAAGAGCAAGGGGATTTATGAACCATCACATTGAAAATTGTCAACACAATAAATTAATTCTCTAATCTTATTACCACACAGAGTGAAAATGACCCAAGTAGAAATAAACAGTAGCTTTATTCACTCATCTGCATTATAATCTAATGAGATAATAAACTCAGCCTATCAACAGATAATTCATTTCTTATGCCATAGAAACATTTTTCATGCAGATAATAGAAGTTTTTGTTTCATAATGCGACTGCTGTAAGTTAAATTGATTCAATTTAATTAACAAGCATTTATTCAGTGCCTACCTGTGCACAGCACTATACTAGGCATACAAAAGAGTTAAAAGATATGATCCCTGCTCATAAGGAGCTTACAATCTGGATAGAAAAGATAAGCCATGCATACAAGAAACAATAAAGAACCATTGCAAATTATATGAAAATCAATATAAATAATAGACTCTGGGGATATTCATTGGGAATGGAAGCTAATTTGAAAAACATTGACCAGAGGAAGTAAGTCTAAAATTGGTTGGCGAACAACACAATCTTTCTATGGCCAGTAGAAGATTGAAAAGAAAGAGAAACTCTGAGACAGTGCAATAAAAATCAGCAAGTCCACTGCAGGAAATTGCAGGCAAATTGGTTCAGCTCTGGAAAGGGATGCTGTGAGTTAGGAGATGAAATTGAAGTCACACAGCAAGAGGGCATTAGTGTTACTATTCAAAGTCAATTCAAATTTTAAATAAGCAATAATGCTTAAACACATCTATAAATGAAAACCCCCATAAAAGTGTGTTTTCATAACCTTAACGAAAAAATAAAGACAACCTATAGAATACTAGAATCTAAACTCAGGAGTTGTGATCATTATAGGTGAAATGAACAGACTGTGATGGAACACCAGTCCCTTATGGTGTCTTTTTTTTTTTTTTAATTCATAAAGAGTTCGGTTGTCTAAGACCCATGTACTTCCACTAGATCAGAGACTTTCAACCCAATGCTAATCAGACCCCTAATTCACTTAGGATTTTTCTTCTAAAACACCTATCCTTTTCATACTGAATAAAAAGGTCTTGTGTGTATTTCGTGGAGGCTGTGGGTAGGGAAATAGGTAGAAAAAAAGAAAACAAGGTGTTGATTTCAAAAAGTGAGTTAGTGAATGGTTACAATGAGTACTTAGTGCAGATAATTTTGAATTCAGAGAAAAAATAGGTGAAGTATTTCTGCTCCCAGTTCAAGAACACTAAGGCAGAGGAAACGTACAAAATGAGAGTCCATATGAACAATTTTATTTTTAACCCGCCAACTAAACCAGTTATCTTCATTGCTGGATCACACTCAACTTTTATACTTAATTTATTAGGAAAAATGTCAGGGAAATGGGGCAGGGGAGAAAGTGGTAGAGTAGGAACAAATCCCTACATTGGAATAAGGTGGAGATCGTTCTTGCCCAAGTAGGACTGATGATGCCCAGGATTGAGCACCATGACCTTGATGATTTATCGGGGTGAACAAGGAAGGAGCAACCACGCATGCTCATTCTCTGGGCCTTCGCATAAAGCATCAATTTTAAACAGCAAGACAGGAGTACTCCTGGGTCCCAGGATATCTGTGGAAGCTACTTGCCACCAGCAGCTGCAGCTGTTTCAAAAGAGAAAAAAAAAGAGAGAGAGAGAGAAAAAAAATGAGGAAGAAGCAAATGAAAATTTAGCTTTCAGGGTGCTCAGTGGTGGCCTGAAATCATATCTTCCAAATGTGCTCCATGTTGCCATAATATTTAGCATTGCTACACTCAAAATATTTCTGTATCTCTTATTTTACAAAGTCCTCACCAATTCTAAAGAAAGGAAAATGGAAGTTCTGCTTTCTTTTGTAACACTTATTCATGACCACTTATGTAGTTAATGTAGAAATTCATTCCTTTCAAGTTTTTCCAATAAGACAATTCCTCACTGTGCAGTAGATATTCAGCATGTACTTACTGAGTGGCTGTACACATATGGGAAAATATCTGATAAATAGCATACTACAGCATTGTATCATTATTGAGAACAATAAAGATAACAATAAGCCTTCACTGGAATTCAGATCTTAGAACTCAGAATTTTCTACTTCCCATTTTAAGCACTCATTTGATAATGTTAAATGATACAAAAGCAATGCCAGTATGTGTGATGATGGAGTTGGGATGTGTTGTCCCCATCAAAACTCATGCGGAAGTCTGATCCCCAATGTGGCAGTGTTGGAAACTGATTGAGTCATGGGGGCGGATCCCTCATGAATGGATTAGTGCTCTCCCTGGGGGAGGGGGGCTAGTGAGTGAGTTCTCGCTCTATTAGCTCCCCTGAGAGCTGGTTGTTTCTAGGACCCTGGCACATCCTCTCTCTCTCTCTCTTGCTTCCTCTCACCATGTGATCTCCTTGTACCCGCTGGCTCCCTGCCACTTTCTACCATGAGTAGAAGCAGCCTGAGGCCCATGCCAGATGCAGCTGTCCCAGAATCGTAAGCCAAATAAACCTCTGTTCTTTAAAAATTATCCAGTCTCAGGTATTTCTGTTATAGCAACACATTGCCAGTATGTGTCATGTACATGCTTCCACCCCCTCATCGTCCACAACTAAATCATGCTAATTGATTCCCACTAGGGCGGACTCCATCCCAGACTCCATCTCAACACAATAGCCCAGGTAAGCACTATGGAATGAACAGAGCTAAGGTAGAGATAAAACCATTGCCCCTCCTGTGTAGGCAAGATGGAGTTTGTCTAGGCTGTGGCAGTAAATGCTTTGGACTGAACTTTTGCCTCCTCCCAAACATGATAGTCAAGATATTTGGTGGGCGGTGGGGGGTA
>NW_007728556.1:236455-249985 GCF_000696425.1 Galeopterus variegatus | reverse complement strand
TGGTGGGGGGTTGGGGGGAGGGGGAGAAGAGAAGCAAGAAGCAAGCAGGAAAGGAAACCACAATGATGAAATTTGAGAAGCTGGAAAGCAGACAAATTACTGATAAGTGACTTAATTCTAACAAATTGAAATGCTAAGCCAGCAGAGGGAAAAGACAGGAAGCAACATAATTTATACAGAAACATCTCCAAAAGGCTCAGGAATTAACAGCAACAGGTAACTTCCACACCTCTAGAAGTGAAGCACCAACACGAAGAAGAAGCTTTAGCTGTCCTTCTAAGAAGCAGGCAGAGGCCCAGATCCACTCCTCCACTTGGCACAAATGGTCACTGCCCCCTTCTTTATCCTGGCAGAAGACTGGAAGAATATTTTTTAGAAAGAGTAAAACAGAAATGTTCATGGCTAGAAGACTATGAGGAGTACCATAGTGAAAACATGGGCTTCAGTGAGCATTTATGGGCTGAACGCCGGGACCTGTGCCCTCTTTTTCACTCAGGTGCTGCAGTTTTGCTTGGCAAACCCTCTGCTCTCCAGCTGGAAGTATGGAAGTGACTTTTCTGTGGAATCTGATCAGCCCAAGAGGAAAATCCCAGATACCCACATGGGGGTTCATCAAATAGCCCAGGAGATCCCTCCAGTGAAGATCTGTCCACAAGTCCTACCCACACGCTTAAAGCTTCCAAACCCACCTTGAATCCCACCCTGAAATATGAGGTGAGCACCAAGGATCACAAAGCTGAGAAAAGGCTTTAACAGAGACCAATTGGGAGGGGGAAAAAAAGAACAAAGTAGCTTAGAGAAAACAGAAACTATAAAATGCAAAGAAACTTCAAAAGTTATTAATATTCACATAAAGACAAAACATGCCTCTGCAGCCATTACACAAAAACAGGATGCTATTTAAATAAAAAGGACAATTAGAGAACAAAACAGCTTGTGGAAATTAAAATTATGATAGCAGAAGTAAAAAGAGCCAACAGAAATACTGAAAATTAAAGTGAAAGAAATATTTATGCATAAAGCAAAGTGACCAAAAAAAAAGTGTAAGAAAGAAAAGTAAGAAAATCGATGAACTAATCTAAGAGGCCCAATATTCAAATAATAGGAATGCCACAGAGAAAATGGGGGGAAAGAAATTATCAACAAACAATTCAAGAAAATTCCCTGCAACTGAAGAGCATGTTTCCAGAGTGAAAGGGCCCCCTGATGAATACACAAGGAGCAAAAATAGATCCACACAAGACACATCATCATGAAATTCAGAACACTGGAGATAAAAAGTAGATTCTACAACTGTCCAGGTAAGTAAAACAGTCAAAACTACAAGTCATTCAAGAAAGATCGAGAATCAGAATATCTTTAGACTTCCCATTAGCAATTCTAGAATCTAGAAGAAATATTGTTTTTAATCTAACTAGGTGTGTTTTTTCTATGCTCAAACTATCAGTTGAAAGGAAGGGTAAAAGAAAGACTCAGATATGTAAGATCTCAGAAAATTTATCTCATGTTTCCTTTCTTCCCTAAAACGTGAGCAACCCAAAAAAATGGAAGTGAAGAAGAGTGGATAGCAGGATATCCAAAACAGGATGGAGTGACAAAGATACTTCTGGAAGGCCATGAGGAAAAAAAATCAAAGGATGGCAGTCGTACATCAGACATAAAAGGAACCAGCTGACATTGGAGAAGCTCAGAAGATTCTGGGAAAGATTTCTCCAAGTAAGTGAAATGCGTAGAAAACCCAATACGTCTAATATATTGAGAGTATAATTCAACAAATAGCAGAGATTTAGAGACTGAATCACTGATAAATACATAGAAAAGTAAGAAAATGTTCAAAAAGAGAAAATTATGAATCCTGAGAAAATTAAAAAGTATGCACAAGTAGTCATAGTTTACTACATAGCTCAGCCACGAAAACGTTACATGTAATAATGTATATTGACCTAACCAAAGTAATAATGTAACTATACAGGCAGAATGTGTACAAAGATTGGGGCAAACATTTAAAAAAGAGCCTAATTCTTATCTCCACTGTAGTTAGTAATTTTAATAGGTAATACTTAAAATGAAAAAGTCAAGAAATTGCAACAAAAATATGCAATTTGGAGATAAATACCTAAAGAATCAACTAAAAGAGTTGAGAGTGTCTCTGGGTAGTGAGGTGTGTGAGGTTGGGGATGGCGAGAGGGCACAATGGCACAGGAGGCAAGGAGATGCTGTTTTGAAATAGAGCTCCCTATACCCTCATAATGTACACTATCTGCTTCTGTAGAATTGCTCGCTTAACCTAAGTAACTCCATTTTGCCCCCCGCCTGACCTGCAGACTACCCCCCAACCCTGCATGAGAAACCATTGACTTTGTCATAGAAACAAAAAACAATTGCATAGAAACAGGAGCCATACACAGTGAATTATTACATGGGAACAGGAACCATACACAATGAAACCTTGTATGCTTGATTGCTCGAACGGCTCATTCTTGGCTTCTGTGACCCAGCTCCCTAGCTTGCTTTGTGCACCCGGACAAACCCATGTGCCAACGGATGTAGTTTTTGTCTTTAAAAACCCTAGAAGACCAAAGCCCGATGTCGTTCTTCCTTGGTTGCTCCTTGGGAGACGGACGCTGGCCAGCTAGAGTGAATAAACTGCCCTTTTCTGCACGAGTGGCATGTACGTGCATTTCTTGTGGGAGGGGGCCTCACAACAGTCTTATGTAATAAACATTGTAGAATTATGTAACTAAATTATGCACACATGTAACGTTGATAAAAATGAAATGTTTTATACCAACACTAGTGATAACTAAGTTACTATAGTCATTCCATTACAGCACCCAGCAATTGACCTTACACTTCTGCATGCTAGAGAGGAAGGGGAAACAAAACAAAACAAACCAATAAAACAAGTAAGCAAAAGAAAGCAACATTACAATGTCTTGAACACATGCTGCTGGGGCCACCTTTTCCCTTCTCTTAGGTAGATGTACTCTCCCCAGTGCCTTTCATGTGTTTCAGGGAAACTGATCAATCCCAGCTCCAAGGGTGGCTCTACCAACAAGACATGGCAAGTGGTTCAGAGGTGGACACATGACCCATTTGGGCCAATCTGAAAGGAGGAGACACTGGGGGACTTCCAGGAAAGAAGTTCCCTTGTTCTTCCAAGGGAGCTGCTCCAAATCACATTTTCTTAGTATCACAGTCTAAGGACATGACATTGAAAGTTGCTGTATCCACCCCTGCTGCCATGAAAGTCAGCCAACATGAAAAGAGGTTAGTCTTGAGAGATTCACAGATGAATGGGCTTAGCCCTGACCATGTTCTAAAATTAGGATAAAAAGTGTCTTGATGCCATACACACCACTTCCATGTTCATTTGTGTGGACTGATAACTTTATCTTTTTTAATTAAACCAATTTGAGTTGAGATTATTATTATTTATGGCCGGGGTGGGGGATGGGGTGGGGGGAGTGTGGAAGTCCTCCTAATATAAAAAGTTTTAAAATTAGCAATGAGGAAAAAGAAGTGGAGAAAAATTCTCATCAAGGTTCTTAGGTATCACTTTTCCATGGGGAACTCAAAGCATATCACGAATTTTGGCAAATAGGAGTCTTATTTATTCTAATATTTTAAAAATTAAGGAGGTTAAAAAAAGAAAGGTTTGGGCCGGCCCGGTGGCGCACTGCTACAGTGCGCCGCTTGGGAGTGCGGCGGTGCTCCCACCGAGGGTTCGGATCCCACATACAGACCGGTTCCCGCTCACTGGCTGAGCGAGGGGCGGGCGCAGCACCGAGGGTTGCGATCCCGTTGCCGGTCCCAGTCCGGTACGGGCACGACACTGAGGGTTGCAGTCCGTTGCCGGACATGAAAAAAGACAAAAAGGAAAAAAAAAAAAAAAAAGGTTAATGGATTAGAAAAGGCTTCTGGCAACCCACAGGCGCGAGCTCTGAGGCCCCAGTTGGGATCTTCCCAGTGTACCCTTCTATGTATAAAAATAGTCAAAATGAGCAGGAGAGACTCGGCATTTGTGTCTGCCATAAATATGTGAGGATATGAGTGTTTTCTTCATCTTTTGTCAATTTTCAAAGTCATTTCTTTTATTACTACTGCTAAGTTTACATTCCTGATTTCCTTTTTGTTCTCCCACTAGAAAACAACCAGATCCCCCAGATGTGTTGCCTGAGAAGGAGCAAAAAGGTGGACGGCTTAATCAAATGGTTAGGATGGGGAACAATTTTCACAGGACAATAATACCACTTTCCATCAAATGCCCCATTTGCAGAAAAAACACAAAGGAAGGATGTACTGTTGGTAGAAAAATACAAATTGCACACATAAACGTTTCTCCAACCTGCTCGCGCAGCTGCCATTTTCTTGTTTCGCATTTTGTTCTCCAAGGCTTGCTACACAATAAAAAAAGGATAAAAGAAGAAAATTAGATTTCCTGGTGTTTTCTACTCCTTGACATTAATAAAGACAGTCTTTCTATGAAATACAGTGTATCCTACCTGTTTCATCTTCTTTTTGAGATCCAGATTTGCTGACTTCTGGCCCTTGGCAGTAGCATTGAGATAATAGATGGTCAAACTAAATTTTTTTTAAAAAAATAATAAAATTGATGGTACTTGTTAGTTCCTCAGGATTCTTCTTAAATTTGCATTAACTAAATCATAGAATGTTAGCATGGCAGTGCACATTAAGATATTTTTTACTCTAAAACTCATCTGTTGTAGATAAAAACTGAGGTCTAGAGAGGTAGGTAAAGAAATGCATTTGGAATTACACAGTGACTGGGCTGAAGCTGGAAAGTTGGACCCAAAGGCTCCTCATCCACAGCCCTAAGCTCTGACCACTATTCCACACTGTCTAATATTTGTTTCTCCTGGAAAATGTATTAAAAATTAGTTTAAATTATAATTAAAAGTAATTTTTTAAATTGATGGCAATGGCACCCAAGAATATGGAAGCTCTACAAAAGTTTAGAGAACACATCTAATAAAAAGGAAAATGACTTTCTGCCTTAAATTGCTTCCTCTGGCCTTTACAACTAAGAATATAATCCTCATGGGCATAGTTAGTTAACATGGATTTTTTTTTTCATGGATACAGTGTTTGCATTTCTCTCTCCCTCAAAAAGAAAACATTTTATAAAGGAATATTCTTGGATTTAAAACGACATTTACATTTCAAGGAAGAGCAAATTCTGGCCATACAATTCTATAAAAATAAATACGCTCATCTTCAATGAACGCAAAATGAATAAAGGGAAAAAACACAGTAAAAAAAGATAACTGATATTGTTCTTTGTTGCAAATAACTTGATAGTGAACAAATTTCCTCTACTCACCAACATGCCAGATAATAATCTTTATGAGCCATCTGCTGCTAGTAACATAATTACTGATATGATTTAGCTGGATTTGTTTATCTCTTATGTGACTGATGGGAGTTTGACTGAAATTACATACATGAAAGCATCTGGGGTAATATCTGGCATCATATAGGTGCTGAATACTTGCGTGTGTGTGAGTGTGTGTGTGTGTGTGTGTATATATTAGAAGCATTTTCTTTAAAAAGTCACTTGATTTGGAGGATGAACTCAAAGATCTCACAAGTCATTTATAGTTGTGGAATTCTCTATTTATCCACCACTTTTTTCCTGCCTTGCAATGCACCTTAAATAAGTACTCCCCGCAAATCATTTTTTAGTCTCCAAAGGAATGAAATTGCCTGCAGAGAACTAACCTGAACTTTGCTCAGATAGCCACACACTATCCAAGCTGATTTAATATGATCCATTGGGGAAATTCAAAATGCTTGTAACATTCTCCAATTAAAGTCAATAAAAAGCCAAGCCAACTGTATGGGCCTCATAAAGTAGAAGATGAGACCTCAGGATTTGAAACAATCAAATCAGCAATAAGCTGAAATTTGGGTTTTACATCAAAACCTCAACATTTTAGGACATATATCTGACACTCATATGACCCAGCTCTCCTCCAGGCTGTCTATTCCAAACTATGACCTCCAGGCCAAATCTGGCTCTCAGACTGTTTGGTATGGCCCATGAGCTAAGAATGGTTTTTACATCTTTTAATGGTTATGTAATGAGATCCTCAATTTTGCCTCTTGGCCTAAAATATCTACTATCTGGCCATTTAAAAGACGTGCACTGGTTCTGGGTCTACACCATCCCTGACAAGTGGCTTCCAGTCCTGACATTCCCACCGATCCTAAACTCCAGTGATGCAAATGGGTGGAGGAAATAAGTAGTGGGAATAAGAAGATATGAGGCTGAATTCCATTGATTAGCCACTTGATTGCATGCAGATCTTCTATGTCCTATGGATAATATGATTAATGAAGCCAATTTCTTAAGGATATTGCTGGAATTAAACGGGTCAATGAATGGATAGTCCCTGGGATAAAGGCAGCATTACTTCTTTTTCCATACTCTTGAGACAGTCTATTAAATCTTTAGATAGGGGCACTCGAACAATGTTACGCCTTAAAAACAAATCTGTCTCTTATTTTTTTTTTTTTTGTCTTTTTCCGTGTCCGGCAAAGGATCGCAACCCTCAGTGTCGCCCCTGTACCGGACCGGGGACCGGCAACGGGATCGCAACCCTCGGTGTTGCTCCTGCACCTCGCTCAGCCAGTGAGCAGGAACCGGTCTGTATGTGGGATCCGAACCCTCGGTGGGAGCGCCGCCGCGCTTCCCAAGCGGTGCACTATAGCAGTGCGCCACCGGGCCGGCCCCCAAATCTGTCTCTTAATAAATTAAGAATATAGTAAAATCTGACATGTATGTTGTGTGTGTGTGTTTTAAGCAAGATCTCATTTATACCACTAAGGACCTTGACTCTCAAAGGTCACAGCATACTTATTAACATGCTCTCGGAAGCCACTGTACCTGTCATAAAAATGTGGAGAAAGAAAATGATCACTTCAAGGGCCATCTGGTGAAACATGCTGCATTCGGCAGGTCATTTTCTAGCACATCTGTGCCAGAGATTTACTGTCTGATTCTTAATACCACCCCATGATCTGTAATGTCTAACAGCAGTCTGTCTTGCTGTTTTGTAATTATCCCTACAGGTTCTTAGCTCTCCCTCATAGAAGGTGCTGTGGTATAAAGGAGTGAGGTGTTGTGGTATAAAGATTTACTGTCTAAGGATCTTGTTTAAATCCTACTGTGACCATTTCACTATCTTTCTCACCTGGGGGAATCACATTACTCCTGTAAGTTAGTTTCTTAATTTATAAAATTACCTTATGTGGCTGTGACTGCAACAATGACCATGATGGTCCTAACAATAACAATAACTGGGTCAGAAACCCTGCTCATTTACTTCAAACCATTAGGAGTTTTTCCCCTGTGATTTCTTCATTTTAACTTTAAGCAAACTCAACCCTTTGCATTAATTTTGTTCCTAAAGTGTCCCTGGAAGTGTCCTTGACCAAGAGTAGTGGCAGTTCCAGACTTTTGACTTAGGAGGGGCTGGGGGTTGAAAGGAAGGCCAAGGGTACTTGTCTTGGCTTTAACAGCAAGCATGTAGTTTTA
Organism: Galeopterus variegatus; assembly: GCF_000696425.1. Lineage (NCBI taxonomy): Eukaryota > Metazoa > Chordata > Mammalia > Dermoptera > Cynocephalidae > Galeopterus > Galeopterus variegatus. The sequence continues at coordinate 242,424 of NW_007728556.1, read as the reverse complement.
CTTACAAGGTGAGTTTATCTGTGGGCACCAACAGTCAGAAGCCAATGAAAGCTCTATGGGAACAAAAGTCTCTTGCCACGTTCCCTGTTGGAAATCACTTCCGACTTTGACGGGATATGAAGGGATCTTTCCAAGACCCTCCAATTTTCTGATTCTATCATCATGGACACACAGTTATTGACACAAGTCTAAGAGCAATTTTTAAGACCCCTTCAGCCCTCAGCCCTAAAATGCAGCCTACAGTGCCCCCAAGGGGAATATTAACCAGAGGTTCATCATTTCTGTATATTCACAGCCATCTGCTTTATGGAACAAGAAGTAGGGGCCAGGTCGTGTGGGGAAGCTCAACGTGCTGATTAGATTTAGCATTTAGCGTTTATGTTTCCCTTGCTTTAGCTGTTTACTGATAATTATTTTGGTTACTTGGGAACAAATCTTATAATCCTAGGGAGGCAAAGGCAGATGCAGATGGCTGTGAATTACATCCAATAGGATCAGAACATGGCTCATGAATTTCAGCCTCTCCACCATGTAATCAGTACTGAATTTGGTTAGGTTACAGCACAGCCCTTGGGGAGAACAAGAAACCTGAAAAAGCTGAAACTTAAACAGAGCCAGAAAGAATGTTACAAAAGCCATGAGGAGAGAAAGCACATACGCCATCACCAAAACGACAGCAATGACCAGCCCGGGGTTGGAAAGCTGTCTCAAGATCTTCGCCATCCAGCTTGGGAAATCATGCTCTAGTGTCTCTCCAATGACTTCAAACATCCGATTTTTGCCACTGAAAAAAAAAGAAAGTTAGTTTATTTAAAACATATGGAAAACCATGGTTACAGCAGGAAAACTAGAAATCTTTCTCAAGTACTGTCTAGTACTCTTTGAGGTTAGGAATCTGATGTTTAGCTATAGCTACTGATACTTTGACCTCATATTGTCAATATCTAGATAAGATATGAGAGATGTTATCCCAACACGAACACATAAGTCAAGGCAGTTAGGAAATGAACCACAGCATTAGGAGAAGACTATTTAAAACTGTTTTTCCAAGATCTTTCTTGCAGAATATTTTGCAAATAGCTCATAAGTCTGCCCTTTAGCCAGCTGTTCTTGTAGGAGAATGCTCTCCTTGGGTTGAGTAAACAATGTATTTAGTTTTTAATCAGCCTTGGAAATGAGCACAAGGAATAGACTAATGGAATAAAATCTGCAAATAATCCAATAAGTCTTTCCATGTAATAGCTCTCATCGCCTCTTTCACCAGACCTCCTTCATCAGAGATGTTAATAGATGACCACGCTGAAGGCTGAGTCCTTTGCCTCTAAGTCATTCTCTTCCTGGACAGGCCCAAGTCAATACCAGCTTAACTTCACCTCTGAGACCCATTAGGTTGAGAATCAGCTTCAATAAACTAGGCAAATTACAGCAGAATGTCCTGACTATAGAATACCCAGAATTATAACCTAATATTCATTATGCCAAATTATTTTTTTCTGCTCTATATGCATATTGATTCTACTATGAAAAGATGTAATTTTCAGAAAAAATTTTGGGTTGTGCGTCACCAAATTGTATGTATTATAAGAATAAAGGTGGGTGTAACATTTAATATGATGTTTGGTTTTCCTTTTTCTCAATCTTTAAACATTTTCAACTACTAATGAACATGACCCATTCTCCAAGATCAGATTTTTTTTTCTCCTGATCGAACTAATGCTATCTTTCAACAGAGTGACTACAAGTATTTTGACAGGAGACATTGGATGACAGAGGTACAAGTTTCACTTCACAAAATATAGACCTACACATGAATTGCAAGACCTATAATACATAAGGGGGAATGAAGCTTACAGATCATTTAAGATTACATCAACTTATTCTAGTAACGTTTCTTCTTCATCATTCCATTCTAAGTGACCATACTCTTCCCTCCCCAACCATACTGAATACAGGGTAAGGAGTAGGCAAGGAGGACCCACGAGGTAAGACAATCAATCCTCCCTTCTCTAGCATCTCAGGTTACATCTGACAAATGTGGTGGGGGGAGGGGACTGGAATTTTACAAAATTATTCCTACCCACAAAAGTCTTCTTAGCAGCCAGTGTGACCCACTGCAAAGTCACTAGAGTCTCTGAGGATTCTTGGATACCTTTTTCCAGGTCAGTTTTCTTACCAAAGAAAGAAGTACAGATCACTTCATTATACGCAAATTATAAAAGCATCTACAAATCCCTGGCAATCCCTTCTGCTGCCAGGTTAGCCAGAGTGTTCCATTTCACGATATTCTCAGCATTCCTTTCCAGTTGTCTGTGACTATACGCTCAAGTGATATGCTACTGCACTTAGCCAATAGTTCTCCTGTGGGCATAGCTCCATCCACTCTAGATTAGAACAGTCTATGAGGATGCATCTTCCAGCTGGACTGTAAGTTCCCCAGGATCATAATCTATGCTTAGTACATGGATTTATCCTACATCTCCTAAAGTGTTTTGTGCCCAATAAGCGGTCATTACTCATTTATTAACTCAAGTTATCAACCAGCACACTACTGTGTCCCAGACTCATAGAGATAAAATCACTCTGTCCTCAATCACGAGAAGTCAACTAGACTATTAAGGAAAATAAACACAGCAAGTACAATTGCAAATGAGTAATGTAATAACATTGTCACAATATAATGTTAGCCTTTAAAGCTCTAATAAACAAACACCTAGTGTATGATCTTGCTTACTTAAAAAATAAATCTGCATAAAAGGAAAATCAGATCATAAAATGACAAAACATTGAGAATTGTTATTTCAGGCCTTTGGAATTATGGGCAGCGTTTTTTTGTTTTGTTTTATTTTGTTTTTGTTTTTCATGTTAAAATGTCTCCAGGATTTTCTGATTTTTTAAGATAAACACATACTACCTTTGCAGTAAGATAAATACATAAAAAATAAAATTGCATAATGTAAGCAGGGAGATAGGTATGTGAGAACCTAGAGGACTACAAATTGCTTGGAATTACTGGCAGAGATGGGGAAAAACATCAAGTGTCAGGAAATGTTATGGAACAATTAGAAGAATTATCTTCATCTAGACATCAAAGAAAGAGTTTTTAAATTGTTTAACTATTTAAAGTAAATCCATTTATTAGCCCATTGGAATAATTTCCTGGAAAATTGACCCTCCCTAGCCAGGTCTTATAAAACCAGAATAAACTAGAATATTCCATCCAATGGCTTTGCTGAATGGATGCATGTACTATAGCCATCTCACCTGAAAACATTCCTGCACCTGAGATCAACTGGCCATCGCTGTGATGTCTCCATTAACCTACTTCACGTTCATGTTTGCCAATTTGCTGCCCACCCAAGATCCAAACAGGGTCAGCCAACCTTTGCCAGGCAGGCTAGGCAAACCACCCCAAACTCAGAATTCCTCAGGACAGCCAGCCATAAGGATCCTACTAACACATGCTCTCTCACCTCATTTCTAGAGCAGAACAATCCTTTCAAATTTGGAGTTAAAACAAATAAACAAACTAAACATTCTTTTGGTCCAAAATTAGGAAAATGACAGGAAAAAATTCGCTATCTAAATAGCATGGAGATACCCTTTTCCCAGCATTCCACTAAAATATTTGAATTTCCTTGATTCAACATAGTGATATTACTCATATAGGCAGTAATTTTGCCTAAATTTTCAAATTAGAAAATTCTGGAACAAAGTCAGATACTATGCTTTAGATACAAACTTTTTTTTTTTTTCATTTAAAGTCAGAGTAACTCAGTGTGTGACATAAAGAAAGCCAGAGGAGTTAGGGCTTAAAAAGCTAAAATTGTGCAATCATTGTACATGCCTAACTCAGTAGTATTTTAAATTTGAATACATCTGTGTAACCACTACTCAGTTCTGTGTTTACATTGTGTGGTTTCGCTTACAGACAGCTAAGGTCCTTTACTACATTTTACTGAGAAGGATCAACTTCCAATTAAAAAGTTAAAAGCACACCTGAAACTTATCCTAGATATTAATTTGTACAGATAATTTGCAGTTACCTAAAATCTTTGAATAGCTTATCTCTTGAACATTGGACTATGGGATTTATTAAGGATTTATTAAGACAAATGTCTTCTTTGAGACTGTAATTTCATGTTTAGTCTTCAGATGTCACTGTCTGCATTATTTATTTCAGCCCACTTGGAAACAGCGCACATGTGCACGTGCGTGCACACACACAATGAAATAAACAGGGCTTGTTAACCTCAGTTTCCTGAGTATGACAGAACTCCAGCTAGTTTTTGCTCTATCAACTGACTTAACATTTTCTTTCTTTTCTGGTAAATCAATAATTCAGAAAATTATTAGAGTGAAAATACTTAGTCTGCGGGCAACACGCTTTTTGACTTTAATTAAATAAGTTGGGTCTGCAGCATAAATGGGAAATTATATGTGGCCATACAGCACCATGTTTTCACATTCTCATTTCTTTCATGGAAAAGGAGAAATAGCTCAAAAGCATGCTAACCAGGTGCCTCAACATGCCAGGATTCTGGGGGGAATGTGGTAGATCTAAGGCCCTTTAGGGGATCTTATCCCCCAGATCCCAAGGAATTTGCTTTCTGATATGTGTCGTAAAGAGAACTCTGTTATGAAGAACTGTAGAAAAGTCCAATGTGTATCAAAGATCCTTCTTGACATTTGATTACTGACTTGAGTGATACTTGGGGAGAATATATATGAGGAACATTCTTAATTTTTTTAATAACATGTAGGATTTGGGGTCACAAATTGTATGATCCTCTTTATACTCGTTTTTATTTAATAATGATTCCATCCCCCAGAATACATGTGGGGCAATCTCCTTTATTTTTGTTCCAAGGTGGTGGTCCACGTCAGCAGGAGGAACATCTGACTATGCCCAGATGTGATGGCCGAGCATCACGAAAACTCTTAAACCAGCGTGATCAAACCTGGCTCTTGGCTATTCCCAAATTTGGAAACAGGTCAGATTCATCATGTATATTTTACCCAGACAGAGCCTGGAGCAGCTTAAGTTATTTTTCCTTTTATGGCTCCCAAGTGAGAAAATAGATGGGATTTGTCTAAGAATCTCCATGTCACATCATGAGCCTGAATACCCAAAGAATCTCATTTCTACCAACTAAATATGCCAATGTTTGGGAGAAAAAAAATTATCTTATACAAGGAGTGGCCACTCCCACCTCTACCCCTGAAAGAACACTTTGCCCAATTCGAATTTCAAAGACAAGAGACCTGAAGGGGCCACAATCAAAAGATGGTGGGAGGGATACGATCATGTACAAGACCGGCATGGTGGACAGGAAGAGGATGAGCAAAAGCATGCCCAGGTAGAAATTATTTGATCTGGAAGCTTTGAAGACTCTGGCCTCGGGAACGTTGCAACACATCACGGCCCAGCACTGAAAGTACATGGAGGTGTGGAGTCGAAGGATATTGATGCCGGGGAGGCTGGGAGCAAAGAAGGAGCCCATCCTGGAAAGAAAACAGAGCTCTGCTCACTGTTGAGTCTTTACTTCAAAACACAGCCACACAGCACCTGTTTATTTTATATCAAACCCCTTTTCCAAAGGCAGAAAATGTATCGCCACTTTCAACCACAAAAACCCTTTTTACAAATAAACCTAACCTATTTCCTTCTACAATGGTACACATTGTACCATTTCCCCCATTATTATAGGTATTGTATACATAATTCTTTCATAGAAACGATGCTCTTTTTTTTTTATTTTGTCAATATACAATGTGGTTGATTATTATGACCCATCACCAAAACCTCCCTCCCTCCTCCCTCTCCCCCCTCCCACCCAAGAATGTCCTTTCCATTTGCTTGTTGTAACACCTTCAAAGAAATTGTAGTTGTTATATCTTCTTCCCCCCCCCGGGTTTTTTTTTTTTTTTTGTGTGTGTGTGTGTGTGTGTGTGTGTGTGTGTGTGTGTGA
>NW_007728556.1:205236-235680 GCF_000696425.1 Galeopterus variegatus | reverse complement strand
TTGCGTAGATATCCCACATTTTCCGTATCCACTCATCTGATGATGGACATTTGGGCTGGTTCCCACTCTTAGCTATTGTAAAGAGTGCTGCAATGAACATTGGGGAACAGGTATACCTTCGACTTGATGATTTCCATTCCTCTGGGTATATTCCCAGCAGTGGGATAGCTGGGTCATATGGTAGATCTATCTGCAACTGTTTGAGGACCCTCCATACCATTTTCCATAGAGGCTGCACCATTTTGCAGTCCTACCAACAATGTATGAGAGTTCCTTTTTCTCCGCAACCTCACCAGCATTTATCGTTCAGAGTCTTTTGGATTTTAGCCATCCTCACTGGGGTGAGATGGTATCTCAGTGTAGTTTTGATTTGCATTTCCCGGATGCTGAGTGATGTTGAGCACTTTTTCATATGTTTGTTGGCCATTTGTATATCTTCCTTAGAGAAATGTCTATTTAGCTCTTTTGCCCATTTTTTAATTGGATTACTTGTTTTTTTCTTGTAAAGTTGAGAAACAATGCTCTTAACTAACTGTATCTGCTATCATTAGCAAATTTAAACTACAACAGAGTAAACAATGTATTACTATTATTACTCTCCTCTCTTTTAATTCTAAAATGAACTTAATTTCCCCTAACACTCATATAATTGATTAAAGTATCTAAAAATAAAAATATAACTTTTTTTTATAATTGACCCTCAAAACTACTCATTCAATTCAAATAAACTGCTCATCTTGGTTAACATTTTTGTAACAGATAATTAATTTTTGCTTAAAGAAAGAGAAAAAATTAAAACAATTTTTTTATGATGCTAACCATTTTCTTTTTGTAGCTGCTATAGTGCTTTAGAGCTGATTGAAAAGAGGTATTTAGGCCCAATAATAAACCATATTTTGTTGATAATTGATAGCTAGCTTTGTGTATTTTTTAGATGAAAATTCTACACATCCATTTAAATTTAGTTTATTTGCTTACTTTCTTACTTGAGCTTGTCCTGGGAATCATCCACTTTGTGTACCTGACTTTTAAAAAACATTTTAAAATACTACTTTTAAGCAGAAACAACCAGGGTGAAGTCATTTTTACTTGATGGCTGAGTTGATTATCTTAAAATAATTTTGATTTTTTTTGATGAGAAAATTCATAACGTCATAAAGAAAAATGAAGAGCAATTAGTTCAAAACCAAAAAAAAAAAAAAAAGATATCTGTGCACTTACTTTATAAATTTAAGCAGAGTCCTACCTTTTAAACTGTCCCAACTTTAATAAGTCCCTCAGCATTTCTAGTTATGTTTAGCATTTTTTGCTTCCTGGATATGTATAGTAGTTGTTTAAACCAAATTAATATAAATTTTGTATATCATATGGGCATTTTTGAGTTAGATGAAAAAATTTGTTTCTGCTGTAATTGAACGTAAGCCAACCTCAAATTAACTCATTCCTTTGAAAAGTGGAATCTTGCCACAATCTGGGTTGTCTTGTTCCTAGGATTCCAGACAACAGATCTGAATGATATTTTACCATACTGAATTGACCAGAGACTTTGCAGGAAATTAAACTACACTTTTTAAAAAGTAAGGATAGACTTTGTAACAACACAGTGTACTTTAATACAGAACAGCAAGAGAGAACCTGGAACTCCAAAAAAGTGAGAAAGCAAGTGAATGATAGTCCCAATTGATGTGTCAGAATTACAAAGCATGAGATTGTATTCCCAAGTACCAATACTTGTGACATAACATGCCTTGGGATGATTAGACTCAACCCCTTCAAAAAGTCAGGCCTGGCATGTGACTTGCTTTGCCCAATAAAATATGCACAGAAATAAAACATCTCACTGCTGGATGGAAACTTCAAAAGTCCTCTGTGGTTTTTCATTCTCTCCTCTCCCGGCTACTGTGATCAGCAAATGTTCCAGATGGAACCTATTCCTTCAGTCTGGGTCACGAAAGTGAAGGTAAGCTTTAAGAGTGTGTCCATATTGACATGCTCTTTTCAACAAAATCTTAATCCACTCAGATTTTAGGGTTGTGTTTCATTGCTGCATAAACTAATCTAAAACATAATTTTGCACATAATTCAAAACTTAGACTAGCTTAAAACCATATATATTTGTACTTACACACACATATGCATTGCTTGTTTACATATATATGTATACATGCATTATTTGTGCATGTATGTGCAAATAAATTTCAAAATTTCAAAATAAATATCACGTAGACATTTTGAACAAATGATTCAAGAGCCATTTGTGTATCTGACTTTTTAAAAGCCTAGATCACCAGGTCCTGGCACAGTGACAACTGAATCTTAATGCTCATCTTATCTTTGCTCATGACTGGCTAATCAGCTCAGCTCACTAAGTCCCGTACCCAGGCGTGATCCTGTCATCCGTCAGTTAAAAAGCATTGTAATACCTTAGCCTTATAAAATGCTTTTCTTCCAAGAACATCAAAGCAAATGAAAGCTTCTTTTACTTAACTCTGCTTATTGCTCCAGTGATATGTACATGTCAGGTAAATTATTCACACCGATCAACTGAGAAAATGAGGAGGAAAAGGTAACAAGACTGGCAGGAGGTAGCCAGAGAGATAGTGTTGGAGCAACGTTCACAACTTGCCTTTTCTCTCACAGCTCTCTGCCCCTTTCTACATCCTGCAATGATAAAGATATTATGTGCTCTCATCGTTTAAAAATATTATTATGGCAACCTATGATGTCCATTTCAAAAATAAGTGTGTAAATAAAGGTTTACTGATTATTCAGCCAAATCATAACAAAATGGCTTTTACTTATAAATGTTGACTTTAATAGCATCTGTGTAAATAATCTCCACTAATTAGAAACTCCTGAAGCAGTAATTAAATGTCTCCAGTCACAATTAAATGGAATTGAATACAAAATACCTGTACTGCTCTGACTGTTTCTGTAGAAAATAATTAAATTCAGGCAATAGATGCTCATGCATCATAAAATAATGGAATTGTCATGTGTGATGACCCTTGTGCAGAGTGAGCCTACTAATCTTACATTACACCCTGCCACACCTCCCCACCACGCCACTTCCCTGCTCCCACACCAACCTCCTGGGAGTTAGGAAAAGAGCATTTGTGCAGAGTTGACCTGAAGGTGAATAATAAAATAATAGTCATTTTGTTTCCAGAACTCTGCAAAGTGTATGAATATCTTTGTACACTCAAAACACACAATCACTTTCTAAAGTCCTCTTTGAACTAACCGGAAGCAAGCTTGATCATTGCCTGAAGAACTAATACGTAAGAAGTGATAGTGCAGAGATAATGCAGAGATTTCGATAATAGGTCTGCCCATGAGAGAACTGGAAAGATTTTTGGATTTTTTTAAGAATTCCAATATGAACAATAGTGGACGAAAGAGTTGCAAAATTACAAGTGAAACCAATCAGGACAGCAATTACAGCAGCTTTTCTGACAATAAAAAAGAATTTCTAGGCCAATCTGTTGTCTTCACACGAAAAGAACACGATAGACATGCAGCATATGTCTGCACGAATGGCACCCACCAGGCCCGAGGGATTTACGACACTGCTCAGAAAAGTCACTGATATAAGGCAGTGGTTTCTCATTACTCCAATCGCCATTTTCTGCCGTGACAGCAGATTCCCCTGGAGGAAGTGAAAGATCAGAACTCAGAGAAGCTGCTCTTCTTACTGTCTCTATCTGTGGTCACTCCCTGGGCCACCCTGACTTTCCTCCCTGCTTGGAGAATAAAGGATGCATTTCACTCCCTAATGACTCTCTGGACATGTGAGTCATTCTTGCAAAATTTAGAAAGTAAGGGGACAGGAATTGCATTTTCAAACATAGCTGACAACAGAGTATATAATCTTTTTATAGCATTTTCTTTATATCGATTCACCTAGTGAGGCAAAAGAATTGGAAGGCCCCATGTCAGGATAATGGAGCCCTTGAGGGTAGTATTTTTATGTCACTGAAACAAGACAGTTTTCACATTTGCAGAGAGGTCCAGTCTCTGTCAGCACACAAAGCTTTAATAATTCAGACCAGCTATGGTTGAAGGATTTGAGTAATATATAAGGCTTGATCAAAAGCCGAGGCTGTGCTGGCACTTGTGGATAGGACACTAGTGTGGTCGGTAGCACAATATTGTACTAGGCATGTGTCCACAGTACAAAGTGCTCAATTGCAACTGCTTGTGGGGTGGGGTGCTCTTAGCTAAGAGTGACAGATTTCCAAAACACATGGTCCCCAGATGAATCTCATGCTGTGACTCAATTTTTAAATTCAAAAACGCTTTCTACTGTATCAACTCATTTTAACCTGTCAGGGTTTATAGTGAGAATGCTTTCATTTAATAAAAGATATGACAATCCTTTGCATATCAAAAGAAATAATTCTGATGTGCAAGTGGCCCCATGAAACAAGTTACAAAGTGAAGATTCTATTTTTAACTTTACTTTCCTAAAACATGCGTTTTATCTCTATAAACTACTGGAATTCGGTAAAAAAAAAATGTTTAAAAGTAGATATATGTTGTATTTTAAATATGTTTAGTAGTGATGACAAAATAAAATTAGTTTATCAGAAAGGCCTTAATGTGTTCATTAACATTTCACTATTAGATCCTGGTGTCACGGGATGTAAAAATATAAATAGTCTTCAAATACATTTACCAATCAGAACATAGACTGCTGTCATTTGATGAAGGAATGCTCTGCCAAGCAGGAAAAAGTCTTTGAAGACAAGACTTAAGATATGAGGGGAAAAAAAAAAGTTAACTATTCACAGCCATCGACTCTGCAAAGGCAAATATTGAGTTGGACATGGATTATGGTCTCCTGTGACACCAGGCTACAGTGTTTGATGCAGTAATGACCTTGGAGGCTTTTCTAAAAATGATAAATTGTCCAACAGCTGGCTTACCAGATCATGCCTTGGTTGAAGATCAGAGCGAGGACATTGCCACTGATGTCAAATTCAGTGTATGAAGGCTAGAGGAGACACAGATGTTCACTGGATTAACATTTCATATGGTGACAATTGAAAGACAGGTTTCTCTGCATAGACATGTCTGGGCTTTCAACTACCTTCTGTCAGTAGCCATAGCAGAATGACCAATATAATAAGTAATCAGAGACAAATAAAATAATAAAAAAGCATGCTTTAAGACATAGTAAGACTCATGTCAAAATGCTGTCATTCAATGCTTTGAAAAGTGTGACAAGACACACTGTCTTACATGGTAAAAACTGTGGAAGTAAAAACCAGCAAACTTTTACAAAAATAATTTGACAATGCATGTTAAAATCTTTAAAAGTCTCATTTTCTTTGACCACGTAAGTCTATTTCTAGGAATTTGTGTTAACAAAGTAGTCTGAAAAGCTGATGAATTTTAACAAGCAATGATGGAACCCGTTAAATATACAACACTGGTTAAGTAAATACAGTATATCTATACTGTGATATACATTGCAGATAATTAAGATCATTTTGGAAGGATGTTTATATACATGAGCAAAAGCTTTGCTCTAATGTTAAAGAAAAAATATAAAATCATATATTCATTATTTTTAATCAACTCTATATGAAACTATGCATACAGAAAAGACTGAAAAGTAATTGGCAAAATATTAACAGCTTATATGAGGGTAATAGACTATGGTTTTTGTTTTCTTTATTAAATTTTGTATATTTAAAACATTTTTTCAATAAAAATGTAAATTAATTTTACAATAAAATAAATATAGAAAAAAATATTAACAGAAGTTAAAAAAGTTATTCAATTCAATGTCCAGTCTCCATGTCCTAGATAATACTATCATGCTCAGGGTAGGGATGTTCTTTGCACAGAACAGTCACCAATAGGACCACAGCAGGCATCTGTGCTAGGGTGGCCCATCCAAAGGCTTCCTGGTGACACATGAGGCATCCTAGCAGGAATGCTTCTATCAGTGGAGTTAATTAGCAAAGACAACAAAACTGGCTCCTATTTAATTTGGGATAGAGAATTCAGAGATTGACTGATTGGTAACAAGAGAATAAGAAAGCAGAAAACATAAAGTGAGAGGGCCAAGAAAACCGTGAAAGAGAGACCAAGAAAGTGGCAGGTTCCTACCTGCCCCAGATCCTAATATCTCCAGGTGTGCTTCAGACCCTATGGTTCCTTATAATAACTCCCTTTTCCCACACACACACACACACACACACACACACACACACACACACACACACACACACACAAGATGACCTGCCCTAAGAACTCAAAAATATATTTGTAAGAAGATAGAATAGGTCTCTGATTTGGAACTTCAATAAAACTACCCCCAACCTTCAAGCGCTTTGCCTCAACTTCCTCGCTTTCCCAAAAGGCATTAGTATTCAACTAAGAGATGTGAGCAATCTGCCTTGTAACAGGTTCAGGGAATAAACAGCATACCTGCATGACAAAAATGGTTAATTCACAAGATAAAACGATAGGATGTTGCATAATGAAATAATAAATAGCCCTGTATGTTAAATAGGACAAAGATGAACTGGATAATTTCAACATAAATTTATTCAAGTTACTGTTAAAGGATATATGCCAAGTGTTTCACTATTTTGCAGATTTTGTAAAAGTGTGATGTTCACAGAGCAAAAAGGTTTGGTTGATAGTTTCTGTTCTAAAAATCAACAATTAAAAAGTGTTGTTCATGAAGAAAATAAATTGGTTCTCATCTTGAGAACACGCACTCTGAGTCTTTCTTCTTTTGGGGGAGTGCTTTGCTCTGGAGCCCTGTGTGATCATCACAGAACACATTTGAAAAATGCTCAGTCGGGTGGCCAGTGCCATCTGTGGCCTTGGAACTGCTTTTCTCTGGGTCAGTTCAAGAATCAAACCTTCAACCTTGGCCTCTTTAGAATGGTGTTATTATTTAGCCCACCAAACTACTGAACATGGAAAGAACTCAGACTTTTAGATGTCTATTTCCTTTACTCTCTCACAAGCACACACACCTCTGGAAGGTCACTGGAGATGAGATATTGCATAACAAATTGACCAGAAAAGCACAAAGGACACACTGGGAATCCCTGGCCTTACACTGTGTTTGATCAGGGGCAGCTGGAGAAAATAAAATCTTTGATGTGTAAATTGAACTGATGCAAAGAAAGAATATAGGATAACCCTACTGGACCAAGCAGTTTTGTGGTACAGACATTTGACTGGGATTAAACCTGAGTGTCACTTCGCCCCACCCTTTCCTAGCTGAGTGAGCTGACCCAATCACTTAGCTCTTCAGGCCATAGTTTCCTCACAGATAAATTCATGAAATGAACTAGATCAAGGGTCACCACACTGTGGCCCATGAGCTAAATCTAAACTGCCACCTGTTTTTGTAAATAAGTTTTTATTGGAATACAGCTACGTTCATTCATTTGTGTATTATCTCTGACTGTTTCGGACTAAAACAACAGAATTTAGTAGTTACAACAGAGACCATATGGCTTGCAAAAGCTATACTTACTATCTGGCCCTTTACAGAAAAAGTTTGCCAACCCCTGAACTAGGTTATTTCTAAGATCCCTTTCAAACCCAAATATTTGTTACTGGTTAAAAATATACCCAGTTATTAAAGAATTGCTTCTTTGTAAACACCTCAAAATGGGGTTTAATTCTTTATGCATTAAACAAAGAAACTCCCACTCTAAATATAAAACATATATGAGAAGATAAAAAATTATATATGCATATTTATAATATAAAATTCAATGTTCATTCTTTTAGAGATAGACTTTTTTAAACATATGAGATTGTATTATATTCAAAATGTTTAAAGCAATATTTTAATAGATATAAATCAATTTGCAATATATTTGTTTAATTGCCTCTAAAATAGAGAAAGCTTAAAGGCAAATGATATTTGGGGAAAAAAATAAAACAGGTTTTCTTGAAATTTGAGAAAGTGAAATGATTCAAATAAGATAAGTATAATCAATTCACTAATGGCCACTCATCCTTAGAAAGATTGTTAGTGGCCAGCGACAGAAAAACCAATTTGGATTTGAGCTGAGGTTCCTAACAAGGGATTGGAAATGATCCGGTTTTACTTTTGGACTTTGTTTGGGGCGTGCTATAGTCAATCATCTACCCAGAGGGAAGACAAATGGTGTTCATTGGACAAAAAAGCCTGGGTCGATCCATTCTCTCTCTGCACGTTTAGTTACTTGGAGCAGATTGCAAACCTACAGATATCATGAAACGCAATTCAGGATCTCACAGAGAATGAATCCTGTTATTGGTATGAGTGGCCTGGCCTTGTTCACACAAACTCCACTTCTCACAGCTGAAATCACCAGAGCTGCAGGCTGGCCTGGGCTGTGGTTCCAGAGCAGTGGTACTCCAGTGTGGTCCCCAGACCAGAGTCAGCAGCATCCTCTGGGAACTTGTTAGAAAAGCACATTCTCAGGCCCCACCCCACATCTACTGAATTAGAAATGCCGTGTCTTCACAGGCTCTCAGGAGATTCTGATGGATGAGTGTGCTCAATTTGAGAAGCACTAATCTAGGACAAAGCCTAGCTTCACCTACTAAAATGATTCAGCATTTAGGGCTTTTCACTTCAACCCTGGTTAAGAGTAGGATCCTGTTAACTGCAGAAACAACTTTGTCCACATATTGAAGTGGAACCTCAAATACAACTTTACTGTCCCTGTTCTTGTGTTCTCACCCCATCATGGGATGCCAATGACTTCTTACTCTTTTTCATGCTGTCTTCCTGAACTGCTACATAGTATCTCCACATTCCCAGCTAGAGAACAAGAGTGTATCTCCTAATTCTATATCCCAGCCCATATTGCCAACTCTTTTCTATTGCAAGTAACTGGTGTAAGCCTAGGAGCACCTTGAGTTTCAAACGCCACGAGTTTGGCTCATGAATTATTTATGCTCTGGCAGAGTCCTTGAAACTTCCACTGACCAGCTATGTGTCTTTGAGCAAATTATTTAACATCCTCTAAGCCTCAGTTTACTATAAAGTAGGAATAATAATATCTACCTCGCAGCATTGCTGGTATGATTATATGGAATAATACATGTATTCTGTAGAGTTTCTGACATATGATACGTACCACATAAAAACAGAATGCAATATAATATGATTAGGAATCCACTTGGATGATCTATCAATCATATGCATTTTATTTATGGATAATCTTAAGCCCCCTTTATCAGATCTCAAGGAAATCTTTCATATTTTCCATTTATATAAATTGAACAAGGATCACCTTAAAAATACAACTGTAAACAAGACACTGAATTTGATGAATATATCCTTACCCTATGCCCTACATTCAATCCTAAATGGTAAGGACGGTGTCAATGCAAATTAAAGTGAAAGTGTTGATGTAGAAAACCCCCACACACTCACGTATACACTATAGAACTAACTTTTTTTTTCCTTTATAGATAGCCTTTAATGATTAACTAAGATCATACTGAAAGCAGCTGTCCATCACTCCTGACGACCCTACCCTCTGTCTTGCCTGATAACATCTCTCGAAGCAGGAAGCAGCTGTCTGTGCTGCTGGAAGACTCCATCCTATCTCCCCAAAACATTTACCTATACAAATTCCAGCCCTCAGTGGAACAAGGAGGCAGTTGGGACTCTATCCTCTGTCTCCCAGTCAATGTCTTCTGAAATAAAAAGCCTTTCCTTTACATTCTGTCTGGCAGGTGTGACAGGTGATCCCATAGTGGCAAGCATTTGGACCCACACAGGTCAGGGATTCCCCCAACTAAGCTGCCCTCCCATGCCTTGGCTGTCAATGAAGGGGAATCCCACCGGACTCATTATGAAGGAGAATCCATGGGACTTGTTTCTTACCAATTTTTTGGTGCCCAACATGGGGCTGAGAGCTGCTCACAGCTGGGGTATTTGCAGTATTTGCAATATTCTGCCCATAGTGTTATAAAAACTCAACAGGGGTTCACTCGATAGGCCCATTTGTTGTAAACAGTGCTTTGATAAGTGTGTTGTTTGTGTAAGTTGATATGGGAAATCAGCCATCTATCCTGTTACTGGTCCTCTAGGATGTATATCACAAAATTGGGCTGAGTATAGCTATGAGCCCATGAAAAAAGAAGAATATGATTATTTTCTTCTGTAATAATGCATGGCCACAATATACATAGGGAGATCAGGAGAAGTGGCCTGTAAATGGAAGTTTAAATTATAATACAATTCTACAATTGGATCTATTTTGTCATAATCAGGGTAAATGGGATGAGATTCTGTACATCCGGTCTTTCATGTTATTGTATCAAAGTGAAACAGATCAGGAAAAATGTAAATTGTTGGTGCAGAGGTTGGAGGAGTTTGAAATAAGAAAAAGAGACTGATTTTGCTTCCAAAGTTGAATCCTTTAGATGAACGGCTCTTGACTCCACCTCTGGGGGAGTGAGCAGCCCTAGATAAAGACTCCCCCGCCAACCATCACTACTGTCCCCCAGCCTCTCATCCTTTATCTGTCCAGGCTTATTCGCCTGATCCAGTTCCTGGGCCTGTTCTCAGCCTGGCCCCATCTTGACTCCAGTGCCAGCTGGGCCCACAAAATGCAGGTACACAACCACCAACTAATGAGCTTGGGACAGTTACCCCTACTCAACCCCCACCTTATAATATTAAAGGACTTGGAGTTTCGACTCCAATTTTACACCCATTCTCAGTTCTACTCAAAGGAAAGGAACCAGGCCCAGCTGAGAACATTGTCTCTCCCTTTCATACCCAAAAGGGTACTCAATTTGGCCAGAGGTTGATTAAATGTAGATGGACAAACAGCTGGAATGTGCAGATATATAGTCTTTTTACTACATCTGACATATAATTAGACAAAATAACTGCACTTATCAGGAGGACTAAAATGACTGGACTCTTTGACTCTACTTTTACCACCCACCGCCCTACTTGGGCAGACATACAGAATCTTCCCACTCTTTCACTGACCTGGGAGGAACACCAATTAGTACTGCAGAAAGCCAGGGAAGAAGACAACTGACTACACTCTGAGAACCGCAATGATCTGGTACAAGCCTGCGCCAGGGAAGCTGTCCCCTACTGCAATCCTGAATGGGAAGCCAGCAATGGTGACGAAGGCATTTCAGGCATGCATAGTGGTGGGATTGTGGAAAGGGGTACCCAAAATCAAGTCTGAACAAAGTACATGAATTAAGGCAGGAACCCAATGAAAATCCGTCTGCCTTTCTGGAACGGATTCTGGAGGTTTACTGTAAATACACAGATGCGAACCCAAATAATCTAGAAAATACCCAATTGGTTAATAAGACCTTTAATCAGACAAAGTTCAGACAAAAACTTCAAAAATTGGAAGGAGCCTTAACCCTGCCAGTGTCCCACCTAGTGGAAGTAGCCTATAAGGTTTTTCTTAGTTAGGATTAGTTAAAGGAACAGAAGGATCAGAGACAGGCCCAACTCATAGTGGTGACCCTAGCTTAAAATCAGAAAATGTGAAGATGCCCACAAAATAGAAAGCCCCCTTAGAAGGGGCTCTCGTTTAATCTTTTTTTAACTAAGAAACAGTGTGCCCATTGTAAGGTGGAAGGCCACTGGTATAAAGATTAAAAAACGAAAATGAAAACATGCTCTAGATGGCTGACTTAGTTGGAGGAGAAACTGAGTGACAGGGCCTGAGGTTCTTTTACAGGCAGGAGAAAATCTTCATGCAATATCCCCCTCCCACCAAGAACTTCGGACAACTTTAGAGATGGGAGGGAAGACGACTGATTTTCTTATTGACACTGGAGCCACCTACTCTGTTCTTAATTTAAAGTTAGCTAAATAAACCTCAAAAGCTATGTCAGCAACAGGGGTATCCAGAAAGCCAGCTCAATGCTGTTTCTTACAGCCTCTGGAATGCAAGATTGGCTCAAGTATACTGACCCATAGAGTTTTCTATATGCCTGAATATCTAATACCTTTATTGGGACAAGACTTATTAACCACACTCCAAGCACAAATTACCTTTGGAAAAAATCAGTCTCATATCCATATTCCAGAAGAGCAAGCATAGACTTTACAAGCTGCTTTGGTTTCTAAAACTGGGCTGGACCTAGTAATTCTGGAAGCTATAAAGGACCAAGTAGAACCACAAGCATGGGCTGATGGGACCCCCTGGCACTATAGTAGACACCAAGAATTAGGCAGTATCCCCTGAACCTATAATCCCAACTAGACATTCAGCCATTGGTTACTAAATTTTTGCAACTTAGTCTGGACCATATCAGTCCCCTTATAACAATCCTATACTACTGGTGTTAAAACTAGGAACCCAAAAATACTGCTTTGTTCAGGTCTTGAGGGCTATCAATCGGGTAACAGAAGATATCTACCTAGTGGTAGCCAATCCATATACTTTGCTGACTCCTTTGACCAGGAACTTCACATACTTTTTGTTCTGGACTTCAAAGATGTCTTCTTTAGTATCCCACTGGCCACAGAATCCCAGGAACTCTTAGCATTTGAACGAGAGGATACTGAAACTAAGACTAAACAACAATACTGTTGGACAACAGTGTTACCACAAGGATTTAAAAATTCTCCCACCATATTTGGGGAAATATTTGCCCAAGATTTGCATCAGTTGATTTTGTTAAATGGGAAAATTCTACAATATGTGGATGATATTTTGATTGCTAGCATAAATGAAAAAGCTTCCCTCCAACATTGCTGTCAAGTATTAAACTATTTGGCTGAAAAAGGATGTAAAGTCTCCCCAAAGAAGGCTCAGATTACCCAAGCAACTGTAAAGTATTTAAGATTCGAAATCTCACAGGGACAAAGAAATCTATTGCCTGATAGATGGGAAGCCACCTCCCAACTTGCAGGCCCTAAAACCCATAAATAGTTGTGCAGGTTTCTGGGAATGGCCAAATTTTGTTGCATCTGGATTTCAGGCTTTGGGCTCATAGCCAAAACCCTATATAATGTCCTAAAAGGGAAAGAAAAAGAACCTCTCATGTGGACTGGCAAATGCCAAAAAAGGCTTTTTGACCATTAAAGAAAGTTTGTTGACTGCCTCTGCTTTGGTCCTCCCGGATCTCTGGAAGCCATTTGACTATTTTTTACAAGACAGGCAAAGGATCGGGTTAGGCATTTTGACTCAGAATTTGGGAATGCAGAAGCAACCAGTGGTGTAGTTTTCTAAGCAATTAGAACCTGTGACTAAAGGATGGCCCACATGTTTGTGGTCAGTGGTCACAACTTGTGACATGCTCCAAGAAGCTGACAAGTTTACCCTGGGTCAGCCTGTTACTGTGCATACTGCGACTGTGTGCTCCCCTCTTAGAACAGAAGGGGGATACTGGCTGACAGCGGGAGGGCTCAGCAAATATCAGGCCATCCTGCTAGACAATCCTAACGTTACCTTAAAGGCTCTGTCTAGTTTGAGTCTTGCAACTCTTCTACCTGCCTCTCTGGACCCCTGCACATCATGATCATGTGCAAATAATTGGCCAAGTTTATTTTAGCCAAACTGATTTGACTGACCAACCTTTTGAGGCACCTGCTATGGAACTGTATACAGATGACAGCAGCTTTATGGACCAGGGAAGCATCAAGCTCATATGCCATGGTTATACTTCAACAAGTAATAGAAGCCCAAGCCTCTTTCCTCCCAGAAAGCTGAACTAATTGCTTTGACTCGAGCTCTAACCCTGGCTAAAGAAATAAAAATAAATATTTATTCTGACTCTAAATATTCTTTCATGATAGTTCATGCTCATGCAGCTATCTGGAGAGAGAGAGAGCTTTTGACCTTCAAGAACAAAGAAATAAAACATGCAGACCAGATATTAAAACTTCTGTAAGCAACCAGGCAAGAAGCACGCCAAAAACACCATTTTCATGTGACCACAGCCACCACATTAGCCACAGCTGCCACAAAAGTGGCTAGATGCCACCATAACCGTGCAGATGGCCAACCAGCCACTCGAGTACATTGTCACAAGGAGAGTCACCAGTGGACACCAGAGAAAAGAAGATGTCTCTCTCCACAAAGCCCATTCCAGAGTGACAGAAGAAGCATCTGCTCTATTATAATAGTGGGGGACCTGAAAACACCTCTCAGCATTGGACAGATCATCTAGGCAACAAATCAACAGAGCAACCGGTACTCTTTCAGGAGGAGAGAAGAAATCTAGGGTTATCAGAGGTGGGAGGGGAGAGGCAGAGGGGCATGGGAAGAGATTGGACAAGGGACATAAAGAATAAGTACTATTTATAATACTATATATGCTAATAATACTGACTTGATCAACAAGTCAATGTTGAACCCCCAAAATATGTATAATCAATTATGATTCAATAAAAATAAACAAATAATTTTTTTAAAAATAATTAAATAAAATAATTAAATAAATAAATAAATCAAACTGTTGCAGGCAGTTTTACTACCTAGGGAATAGCAACTATCCATTGCAGAGGTCACCAGGAGATTGACAATGAGGTAACCCAAAGTAATAGTCAAGAAGATGAAGCCGCTAAATGACTGCAAAGCAGACCTCTCTACAGCTAGTATTGGTTATTTGACTCAAAAACCAGCATACACTGTTAAGGATCTTAAGAAATGTGCTGAATGAGGTCTCAGGCTGGACTCTGACACTGGGTTGATGGTAGATTCCACAAAATGAGTACTTTTACCAGCCACTTCCATGAGACCCATCCTTAACCTAATACACCAGAGCACTCACCATGGACTTGGTACAACCCTGGAATGGATAAAGCCTTACTCAACAGGACCTAACTTGCAAAAGGCAATTCAAAGTGTTGTTTCTAGCTACCTGATTTGTACCTGCCATAATCCCCAGGGACCCAGTGGTGGCCCCAAGATTTCAACAGCAGAAGTACAGTGGTGGGGCACTTACCCAGGTGAAGGCTGGCAAATGGACTTCACACAGATGCCCAAGGCTCCAGGAAACTTTCACTATCTGTTTGTTTTAGTAGATACCTATATTGGGTGGGTAGAAGCCCTGCCCACTCAAACAGTAAAGGCCACAGACGTGATTAAAGTACTTTTGTGGGAGACTATTGACCATTTTGGGTTACCACAAACATTGCAGAATGACAGTGGAGCAGAATTCATGTCTAAACTCACCCAAAAAGTAGCCAGATTGTGAAATATAAGTTGGAAACTATATACTCCCTGGAGGCCACAGTCCACAGGGAAAACTGAACAGATGAATCAAACCCTGAAAAGGGCCCTGGCCACCCTTTGTGAGGAAACAAATCTAACTTCGGTCCAAGTATTACCGATGGCCCTATTAAGGATATTGGGGGCCCCCAGGAGCAAGGTAGGTTTGAGTCCTTATAAAATTTTGGGTGGGAGACCATTGACTCATCAGGCCCAGGGGCCTACCAACCCTTCGTCCCCAAAAGGAGAATTGTTTACAGAGTAGTAAAACAAATTGGAGCTACTTTAACTATGTTACATGAGTTTGCATCTAACAGTGTGGCTTACCCAACAGACATCCCTCTACATGCCTTAAAACCTGGTGACCAAGTCCCACTCAAGACCTGGACAGAAAAAAAACCCTAATTCACAGCTGCAACCAAGATGGGTTGGACCTTATGATGTGTTACTTGCCACCCATTCATCAGTAAAGCTGAAAGGACCCAAAACCTAGGTACATCATACCCGAGTGAAGAGATATGACCTAGGCAGCTGGGCTTTGAGCCCATTATAGATTCAAAGTTGAAATTTACACAGAAATGGTTAATATTATTTGTATTTCTCTTTCTGCAGATTAGCTAGGCCTGGAAAGGCAATTCTTCAGTATGAATCTCTCAGACTCTGGCTACCTCTGGCAATCTGTCTCATTATTGGAAATGTCACCCAAAATTACAGTCAGCTCTGGACCTCCATGCACTGCTTGCACGTAAGGAGATGGGGCAAACCTAACTGGGATACCTGAATAGCTTATCAAGTTCAACTGACACAAGTGAACTATGCTAAGCCTCCTTGTACGTATCTGATATGTACTAAAGGACACCCCTTTTTTGGATGAAAATGGAACCTGACAATTATTGGATAATGGGAGCTCTGATGATACTCCTGATGATATCACTGTAAAACCAACCACTGGGTTTTTAAAGGGATCCCTATCAGCCCCTTGTGACTTGGTAATAACGGATCCATGGTTAGAAATAGTGGCCTTACAAAGAGCATCCTCAGGTGATACTATTACCTGTCCTCCTTCGGGTTTTGTGCTTTTTTCTGGCCAGGAAGAATACCACTGGACTCTATGAGTGCATAAGAAGAGGGCATCAGGGACGATATTTATTGGGATATACAGTAACACTGAAGAAATTCATTTGCAGGCTCAGAAATTCTGCATAGGGATTCCTTAGAATTTGACAACCCTGTCCAGGGGGAAGTAGCTAGACAAGAAGTCTGTGACCTGGTTCCTTCCCCAGGATTGTAGAAGTTACTAACAGAAGGGGGTAATCGGTAAACGTAGAATCCACCCTCGCAACTCACGTATACACTATAGAATTAACTTTGTTTTCCATTTATAGCTACCCCATAACGATGAACTAAGATTGCATCAAAAGCAGCTGTCTGTCATGTTTGAAGACTGTACATCCTGTTCCTCAATATATTTACTTATGTCAAGTAAATATAAGGTCTTAGTCAACTGGAGAGGCAGTTGGGACTTTACCTCTGTCTCCTGGCCAACATCTTCTGAAATAAAAAGTCTTCCTCTAAGCTCTATCTGGCAGGTGTGAGTGGTGATCTTACAGTAGCGAGCACTGGGACCCACAGGGGTCAGGGGCTCCCCTAAGTCAGCCTCTCACATGTTGCTGTTGGTGAAGGGGAATCCCATGGGACCTGCTTGTTACCAAAAGTAAAGATGTTCCGCATTGAACTGTTACCGAAAAAAAAAGCCTGAAGAGTTTACGAAATGCCTCACCTTGTGCTGAATCAGAGCAGTAAAAATTCCTCCTGGGAGCAAACCATTCCACTCCCCCACTAGTCAGCGAATGCTTTAAAAACACTGAGAACTATCATGCACAGAGAAGCCTCGGGAAATATTAGCTTGCATTACATGGTCTAGTAATCTGCTCCAAGCCAGTAATTTTCCCACCTCGGCTCATCTTCATAGGTTGGTTGTGATAATACCTTGGCCATAAACTTATGACTGGCAAAATATACAGGATCACTATTAGAGATCAGTACTTACTCAGATGGAACCAGTATATAATTCAGTATATTTTAACATAATGTTTTTGTCCAGAAGTGTACTTCATTGTCCTGTTTATTCTCTGGCTACATAAACTTAGGAACCTCACTTAATTCACAGACTCAATTTTCCAAATGTAAAATACAAGCATTATGGTTGATTATGTCAAAATCCCACCCAACTTTAGCATTTTATGGATCTCTGAATCTAATGCTGTAGCCTGCAGAGTTTAGTTTCAACAGAGGTTGTTGAAATAAATTTGTGAGCAAGCTTTTTAAAAGTCACTTTCTCGGTGAATGAGCAATTCAACTTAGAGAAATTTATCATAAGAAAATAATTTGTGCATACCACTGTGATTTATGAATGAAGATATTTAGCTACATGGATATAATTAAATGGTATCACAACATTTATTATAATAACAAAAAATTAGACACAGTCCACTGACAACAAATAAAAACTAATTAAATTGATTTTAGTACATCCATATGTACAATATCATAGAACCATTTAAAAAGGTTATTAAACAACAGTTAATACCATGGAGAAACAGTCACTGTTAGGTGAAAAAAGCAGGTAACCAGTCTATATCTGTATATACACATGTATATATATGCATAAATATACAAATATATATGTGTGTGTTTATAAAAATCTACAACACTATATATAAATATGCAGTACTTGTTTATCTACATACATATAATGCTAATACTATTTGATTCAAATAACGCAAATAATCTCATTGGTGGTGGGATTATCTGTGATTTTTACTATCATATTTAGCTTTATTGTATTTTATAAATTTTATACAATAAACTGGCATTATTTTTGGAATTCAAGAGAAAAAAAGAAATAATATGTCTCTCTTTTTTTTTGGTGGTGGTAGTGATGGTAATGACCACATTTTTCTCTTTTATTTCTGAAATAATTTGCAAGTATCTCCTCTGCCCATCTCAGGTTCTCCTCACCTTCATGATAGGTACTTTCTGGACCCATCTTGTCAATTAGCATGTCCAGGAGAATAGCACAGAAACAGTCTCACCTGCCTTTTCTCCTCCAAAAGGGGCCCATTTTAGGTTTCCACATCTACACCCACACTGCCCACACTTTGCAGCTCCCGGGCCCTGTCTTATATTCATCCCTCCACAGGGAATGCCTTTTTCCATCTCTTGAAATCTAGATCATCACTGAAGACCTGAATCAAATGCCTCCTCCTATGTAATGTCTCAACATTTCTAGGGAAGAATGCCTCTCTCTCCCTCTCTCTCTTCCAAAGTAC
Organism: Galeopterus variegatus; assembly: GCF_000696425.1. Taxonomy (NCBI): domain Eukaryota; kingdom Metazoa; phylum Chordata; class Mammalia; order Dermoptera; family Cynocephalidae; genus Galeopterus; species Galeopterus variegatus. The sequence goes on along the minus strand of NW_007728556.1, from coordinate 217,160 downwards.
CATAGCAATTAATTTTTCCTGTGACATTTACCTCTTTGTCCTTTATGGATATTGGGAGCTCCCGTAAAAGGGTAGTTAAGAGTGGGACGAACTGAAGAATGAATATCCCAACTGCAGAGGTCGGTGGTTTCTCTTTCAACCAATTCTCCTTAGTGGGAATATGAGTCTAAAGTTACCAGGCCTTCCAATATGTCATGAAAAGCAAGAAAGTCAGGTTTTCATATAAAATCCCCCAGTGTTTAAATATTAGCTCATGAAAACCAAAAATAAGCAACAATAACTCTGGGAAGACCAAACAAAAAAATACCTTCTAGCTTGACTCTGGCCTGCAAGCCCAAGTTTGTAACCTCTCAGCAGCCTGACACCTACATCCCCACGTTCTTTTATCACCCAGCACAGAGGCTTGCTCATAATGGTTGCACCCATTAGGCAATCAACTGTGTAAGCCTTCCACTTGGTGGGTTACTGATAATAAGATCCACATCAAAGATCCATCATCCAACATTAATGTTTTAAAACTTGTTTTGATTCTGAGCTCTTCTCCAAAAAACCTTCCAAAGGTAACACAGAAGAAAATTCTCTGTGCCCTAAAACAGCAACTTGCCTTTTTTCCTGTACTTTGTACTAACCCAAGAGCCCTGTCAGCACTCAGTAAATAATACATTAGAGTCATTTAATTACAGCTTTTATGCATCCAGGTCATGTAATATTGACTTCATATTTGCAGTCAAATTTTCTACCACTTAAGAAGAAAGCAACAAGGGATAAAAGGCAGGCAAAAGCCAAGCAATGTCCTAACAAAGAAATGGCAATTTTTATGTCTGCCTCAGAAGAGCTGAATCAGGAAAAAAAAAAATAGAAATGAAACCAAGCCAGCTGAATACCTCATAGCAAGGAATGGGAAAGCAGCACTATGGCGTCCTGGATCTATCATAGCATTACCTCACTGTCATTCACCAAACAGCATTACCTAACTGCTTCTGGCTCGTCCAAGGAGGCACTTTCAGCGAGGCTGAAAGAGATGACCTCATAAAAGACACCGTCTCAAAGTCAGATAGCCAGGCAGAGGATCTAGCCTGGAGTCTTGAAAAGTGTCCTGAATATAGGACTTTTCCAGAGACTAAAGGGCATGAGACAGATTAGAGATTAGCTGTAAAGGATATTCCTTCTAGGGCCAGCCTGTGGCTCACTCAGGAGAGTGTGGTGCTGATCAAACTAAGGCCATGGGTTCAGATCCCTATATACAGGGATGGCCGGTTCACTCACTTGGGAGGGCGTGGTGCTGACAACACCAAGTCAAGGGTTAAGATCCCCTTACCGGTCATCTTAAAAAAAAAAAAAAAAAAGGATATTCCTTCTGGTGTGGAGAGAAATATTACTGGCTCAAGAACACTAAGCCAGAACTGATTTCATGGACATACCCCTGCAAGAAGGCAGAGTTCTGTCAATAGACTGTGCTGCCTCGATGGTGCTAGAATGGGCAGGCTCAACTTTCAATAAGCCAGCAACATGTAACCTCTTCCATGAGACTAGCATAGTTCAAATAACAGAGGCCAGGGACTCTGTTTTCATCGAGTTTTCATTCTAACAGAAGGAGACAGACAATAAGCATTTTTTTTTTTTGCCTTAAAACAACATAAATTTATTCTCTCACAGTTTTAGAGGCTATAAGTCTGAAATCAAGGTGTCAGGTAGGACCATGCTCTCTCTGAATCCTGTTGGGGAATCCTTCCTTGTCTCATTCTATCATTGGGCAATTTTCTGGAAATTTTTGATGCTCCTTGGCTTGCAGCTGTATAACTCCAAATTCCGCCTTTGTCACCACACAGACCCTGTGTGTGTGTCTTCACATGGCCGTATTCTTCTAAGGATACCAGTCATTGGATTACAGGCCCACCATATTCCAGTGTGCCCTCATCAGTTACATCCACAATTGCCTTCTTACTAAATAAGGTCACATTCTGAGCTACTGGGGGTTGGGACTTTGATGTATCTTTTTGGAGGGGGACAACAATTAAACCCATAGCAACCTGCATCTGCAGCAGAAATTAGCAAGTGTCCTAAGAATGAGCCAGGTAAGGTTCTATGGGTAAGAGACAAGAGCAGTCAATCCCTTGGACTTTAGCACATTTTAAAAGGAAATGTCAAATTGTTGCACATTTTATGAATTAAATATAACAGCATGTTGAAATAGAGATGGCCTGGTGGGCTACATTAGATTGGATGGTCAGAGCAGAGGTCTAAAGAGGTGACACATTAACTGAGTTCTTAATGACAAGAAGGAATCAGCCATGCCAAGGTCTAGAGTAGCAGCACCCCTTGAGGGAGAAACAGCTAGTGCAAGTGCAAGGACCATGTTGTGCTGGAGCAGAAAAAAGAAGCCCATGTTTGTGGACTTTATGAAGCAAGAGCAAAAGTGGTAGCAGATGAGCTCAGATAGAAAGAAAAGCAGCAGCTCATATAGGGTATCGAAGGCTCTAGAAAGGGATATGGAAATGATTCTAAGTTCTTAGGAAGCCACTGAAGGATTTTAAGCAAATGAGTACAGTACTATCAACCCCCCAGGCTGTATTTCCTGGGATGACTGGAGCCAGTTTCATTTGCAAAAGAGGGACAGTGGACACTTGGTGATGTATTAGACCACAGAGTCACGTGTGCTGTGCTACTGCCCACAAACTTTGTGGGGAGTCTTAGGGTTGAGCACAGAGGGGAAGCTGGCAATAAAGTCAGGACCAATGGGGTTCTATGAAACCTGTGCCATTGTTTCAGGAAAAGCCACCCCTGCCAGAATTCAGCTACACCACTTGCCAGAGCCCTGTCCACAAACTGGGGGTTCCTTGAAACTTCCAGAGCTCCCTGCTTGTGTCTCTGTAAGCTCTTATTAGACTGTGAGCTTTGTGAAGCAAGTACATATTTACGCAACCTTTTATCTCCCAGTCTACTGTGCAGTGACTCTCACATGATAATTATCTGGGAGTTTAGTAGAATTCAAAGGAATTAATAGGATATGCAGTTCATACTAGCCATCTTGCAATGCATCTAAAAATGCCAGCAAGCTTCATGGGGAGGCTGACTGTGGGGCCAAGATTTACTGAGTTCAACATTTTAACTGACCGGTTGAGGACCATTGCTTTAGCCAACCTCTGCTAATTTTACTAGAATGTTGTAAACCATGAGACTCAAGTCTGACCTCCTCTGAATTATAACTGTACTCACTGGTCTTCACTTATTGACTTCTAAAAAGGTGATCCCACCCCCTGAACCCGAAGGTGACATCCTCTTGCATAGTGTGTATAAAAGATGAATCACAAAGGAAAAATCTGATCAGAGAAAAATCAATATCATACTTACATATCCATACTCTAAATCCCAGCACCAGCAGTAATTGCAAAACCTCACAAAACATGCCCTGAGAAAGTCCCCGATGAGGATTGTGACATAGGTGGTCAGAACATCAGAAACAGTCAGCCGCACGAATTCCTGTTGAGATATTATCTGTATTAAAACCCACATTTCTGTTTTCAAATGGTCCTAGTGTTGACATTAAATTTGCCATTTTTCTAAAAAATTGTTGACTTGAAGAATGCAATTAATGGTAAAAGCAAAAAATAATTTGGCATATATAGTAAATAAAAAATGTTTCACCCCTGTTTTATTAGTCTAATAATAATAATTTCCCATCCAGCATATCACAAGTCTTCTTACTGAGAAATTTTATAAGCATAACACAAGAACCAAAAGCAGATGGAAAAATACTGACCACACAGAAATTTGAAAGCTTTATGTGGCAAATAGCACTATTTACAAAGTTAAAAGACAAACTTGGGATAAGTACTTGCAACATATACGATAAAGGTTTAGACACATTAAAAACATAATCCTAACACATTAAAAACTTGTATAAATCAGTGTAAAAATAAATAGGCAATTCAATAAAGAAAAAGCAGGCAAAAAGTAAAAAATTCATAAAAGAACATATACAAACAATCAATTAAAACATTGAAAAATAGTCAAACCCCACATAATAAAAATACACATTAAAACAATGAATTGTTGTCTCAAAGAGGAATAAATATGTTAAAATCTGTGCTTCTCCATACTGGTGAGAGTGTGATAAAACAGGCACTGGCATAAACTGATGAAATAGTTAAACTGGCACAATGTTGGGGGGAAATCTGTCAAAATTCATCACATTTTAAAATGCTTGAAACTTGATCAAGGAAATCCACTTTTAGAAAGTATCAATATTCGCTCAAGTGCACAAATCTATATTTACGTCGATGAAAGTATTGCTTCTTCTGGATAAAAATCAGAATAAATTCAAATACACTCAGGAAAATGTTAATTAAATTCTACAAAATGGGTAGACACAACAGAATATTGTGAGCCCTTAAAACAAAATGCTATTGTGGTGATGGATGGTGAAGGACATGCAAGTCTGTGAATATACTAGAACCCATGGAATTGTACACTTTAAATGGGTGAACTGCAGGGTGTTGTGTAAGTTATATCTCAATAAAATTGTTTAAAACATGTTCAAATACTATGTCCTTATAGAAAATAAGTTTTTAAAAAGTTTACAAAATTGCATATGTGGTATGAACTCATTTGTTAAGAAAATATTCTCTGTATATATACAGTACATATTTGTATATATGTATGTGCATATTATGTGTATGTATATGCAAAGAAAAAGTCTGGAAAATGAGAAACTGGTTACCTGACTGATACGGGCTTGAATTAATGTGTAAAGTGTGTGTGCTGGGGAACAGAGGAGAAAGTTCACTATTTCCTCTTCAAACTGCTAGGCTAATAAGCAATAAATATAAGACTAGCCACATATAATTATAAATTTTTATCATGATATTTCACTTCTGCTTTTCCCTTTCTGTCTCTTCTCAATAATTTGTGCCCTAAAGCTAAAGACACTGAATGTCTAATAAGACATATTTTGTCAGAAATACTAGAGCTTTTCCATAATATGAAAGCCTTTTGGTTTTTATTTCTAGCCACCTCTATAGTCTCCTCTCAAATAACTAGTGAGGACTAATTGTCCCAGAGGGCAAAGGACATTGGACTAGCAGTCGTCCTTTGGTAAGTTCCAGGCTCATGCTTCAGGGCAGCGCTTCCTAAGCTCCGGGCAGTCGTGCACCACCTTTGTCCCCGCCACGTCCAAGTACCATCTGAAATATCGTTTATCTGATCTTTTAAAACTTTTATGCAGTGTATTTTAAAAAATAATAATTGTTGAGGCCAGCCCCGTGGCTCACTCTGGAGAGTGCGGCGCTGGGAGAGCCAAGGCCGCGGGTTTGGATCCTATATAGGGATGGCCAGTGTGCTCACTGGCTGAGCCGGTGCAGACCACACCGTGCCGAGGGTTGCGATCCCCTTACCGGTCCAAAAAATAATAATAATAATTATAATAGTAATAGTAATAATAATAATAATAATGATAATAATTGTTACTATTATAAATGGAATAGGTCATCTGCCATAAATAGAAGTTAGTGGTAAAATGAATACCCATACAATAAAAACAAAACCAAAAATTATGAATTGAAACTTAAACGTAGCATGTGTGGCAAGGGCTTGTGAGCAGTCGTATAATCCGGGAAGCGACCTCAAAGAGCAGGCGTGGGGAGGCGGAAGAGAGAAGCAGCAGACGAGGGAAAGCCTTCCCCAAACTAAGTTAAAAGCCGTCCCTGCTGGGGCAAGTGAGTCTTGATCCTGCTGGGGACCCACTTCAGAGGACGTATTAGAGTAAGCCTCAGAGTCGTCCACTTAAGAGACAGAAGGGTGCGTACCTCCCCGCCGGCTGCCCTGTCCCGTCAGTCAAGGATGCCGCACAGGTAGGTGCTGAGTCTTTTCCCTACGGTGACAGCAGAGCCCCGCCGGGGGACGGGGAGAACACTCGCACAGCGCCATCTAGAGGCCGTCAGGTGGCGGTGCGTGCAGGTGTTTGCTGCACGGGGTTCCGCACCTCAGCTCTTGACGAAGTTTATGGCATCTAACATGAACCATCACATCACTAACTTAGGGACTCTTCCCTCATCTCCCTGACAAGGGTAAGCTCCCTATGAAAAGTCCTCAGGGTGCGTGCATTTCAACCTTGCGGTGCTTTGTTGCCATTGTAAATTTACAATGACTTCTCGGTATCTAGCACAATGCCTGGCATTTAGCACTCAATAAGTATGAATGAATGAATGAGTGATAGGATTCCTGGGGTTATTTCCGGACACAACTTTAACACTTCCCTACTCTTATTTTCCTTTCCTTTGCCCAGTCAGTGTTGACTTCAGATGCTAGTAACTAGTACCAGTTAGAGGTAGGCTATGAGGGATATTTAGGTTTCCAATGCCAGGTCTGGAAGACTTGCTCAGGTAAGAGAAAATTTCAGAGTGGTTTGGAAATCCTCCACATCTTCCCATTGTGAAAGTTAGGTCATCCCAGTGGTTGAAATTCTATGCTTCTCCAACCAGTGACCTAACTTTCACATACAATACTTGAAGAGAATTCAAAAATTATATTAAAATTTTAAAATGTTCATGTATCATAGGAAGAATCATTTTCAAGGAAAGGGAATCCCCCAAATAGTGGCCCAGCTCCTCCAGCTCATCTTAGGGATGTCATCCAATCTTCTCATCCACGTTCATCATCAGGATTCCACCTGCCTCATCCACATTCCATTCAGAACCGTAACCCCTTCCCCAGGTCAGCTCCTGCATAATTTCCCACAAATGTGTAATGCCCATTTGGAAAAAGATGAAAGAGAAGGGGGAAATCCAACTACAAAGGGCAGTAAGGAAAAATGATGAAGGAAGAAAAACCACTACAAATAAAATTTAACTTAAAAAAAAAAAAAGACAAGACAAGCAGCATGGTCCAGGGGCTTTCAAGAGGCAGAACTAAATAAATGGCTACTCCTTTATTTTATGTCAGTATGCATGGGAATTTCACAGAAGCTTCCGCATGAGAAACATAAATATTCTCCTAGATTGCACTGGCATTCATATCTAATTGATCCATTCCCCCTCCCAAGAAGTACCCAGCCCGGATCTTATTCTTTACAGCTAACTCTATTAATCCTGTTCAATAAGTGTCTGCTAATGGGTAGGTTTCTTAGTCCTCCTGCCAGCCTGCATTCTAGGATGTACAGAAGAGAACATCTCAAATTCTTGGAGTTTGTGAAAACTGTATTATCTATCATTTCATTTCTTTAATCTTGGGCTGAAGATTTAAGAAGCAGCTTAAATGTGATAAAACTTGACTCTGTTTAACGCCATGACCATACTTCACTTCACAGAGCCTTGAGACATAGAAATCCATGTACCACGTGTATTCATTTCCTATGTGGTTGCTGTAACAAATAACCACAAATCTAGTGGTTAAAATAATGCAAATTTATTTTCTCACAGTTCTGGAAGTCAGAAATCTAAAATCAAAGTGCAGACATGGGAGGAAAATCTGCTTCCTTGCCTTTTCCAGCTTCTGGAGGCTACCTGAATTCCTTGGCTCATGGCTCCTTTCTCCATCTTTAAAGCACATCCTCTAGTTCTGTTGTCATATCTCAGTTTTAGGATTTTGACCATTTTGTCTCCCACTTATAACGACCTTTAAGATTTCATTAGGAATACTCCCATAATTTAGGATAATTTTTCCAGCCCAAGATTCTTAACTTAATCACATCTGCAAAGTCCATTTTTCCATATAATGTGACATAGTCATAGGTTCCAGGGATTAGGTTGTAGTTAACTTTGGAGGGTTGTTATTCTCTCTACCATACCCTGAATCACAGGCACCTCTCTGCTAAGTGCAGATAACTTTTATTTCATTTTATTATATTTATTATTTCATACATAATCTGTTTCTGTAAACATGTATGAAATGTGATCTGAAAATCAAACATTAATAACATACAACTAACTAGGAAAGATGGGGTTTATCTGGTTCCTGAAAGCTTAAAAAATAAAGTAAAACAAACATACTTAACTATACCATACTTTCATCCCCAGACCTGCTGAGTGCGTGCCAATCAGAGAGGTGCCCAGCTGGAGAAGCCCAAGATCTGTGGAGACTACACGCCCTGCAGTGCCAGCGTGCAACCCAGCAGGTAGGCCTTGCCACTGCCCCCTGACTCCATGCCCAGCCTGGCTGAGTGCATGCTGACCAGAGAGGCACCTCCCCAGAGAGGCCCGAGACCCGAGGTGACCATGCACCTGAGGCACTAGTGGGCACTGAGCAGACACTGAGACAGCCATACCGAATTGGCAGCCCCAGCAGCATCCTAGCCAGACAATAGTGTCAAACCAGTGGACCGTGAAATCCCCTGTCACAATGACTAAACATCAGAGGAAAGATACCAGAAATATTAAAAATCAAGAAAGTACACCACCAAAGGGTAATAACTCACAAGCTCTAGATCCTATAGTACAAGAAGCCCTTGAAATATCTGACAAGGAATTTCGAGTTATAATTCTAAGGAAACTAAATGAGATACAAGAAAACTCAGCTAGACAACACAATGAAATGAAGAAAAGTACACAGGACCTGAAAGAAGAAATGTACAAGGAAATCAATGCCCTGAAAAATAATGTAGCAGAGCTGGCCAAGCTGGAGAGTTCATCCAATGAAATAAAAAACACAATAGAGAGTTTAACCTGCAGGCTTGGAAAAGCAGAAGAGAGAACCCCTGACCTTGAAGATGGGCTGTTTGAAATAACACAGGCAGACAAGAAAGAAAGAAAGAAAGAAAGAAAGAAAGAAAGAAAGAAAGAAAGAAAGAAAACATAATTAAAAACATTGAAAAAAATCTAACAGACATATCAGACAACCTTAAGTGCTCAAATATCCAAATCATGGGTATTCCAGAAGGGAGGAAAAAGGAGATTGCATTGAAAACATATTCAACAAAATAGTGGCAGAAAACTTCCCAGGTATAGGAAAAGAAACATATCTTCAGATTCAGGAAGCTCAAAGATCTCCAAATGTATTCAACCCAAAAATGTCTTCCCCAAGACATGTTATAGTCAAATTGGCAAAACTCAAAGACAAAGAGAGAATCTAAAAAGCTGCAAGAGAGAAGTGTCAAATCACCTATAAGGGAGCCCCAATCAGACTAACATCAGACTTTTCATCACAAACCCTAAAAGCCAGAAAGGAATGGGATGATATATTCAAAATACTAAAAGACAGAGATTGCCAGCCAAGAATACTCAATGCTGCAAGGCTATCCTTCAGAAATGAAGGGCAAATAGTATATTTCTCAGACAAACAAAAACTGTGGGAGTTCACTACCACACGACCACCTTTACAAGAAATTCTCAAGGAAGTACTGGGTTTGGTACCTGAAAAATAACTACCACTGCCATAAAATCTCAAGAAAAATCAAAACCCACTAGTAAAATAAAATTGGCAACAATGAAGAGAGAAAAAAAAAAGTTTATCTACAACCCAAGGAACCAACAAATACAGAAAACAAACAGTAAATCAGAAAAAAAGGAACAAAAGACACTTAAGACAACCAAATAAAAATCAATAAAATGCTAGGAGTAAATCAACACTTTTCAATAACAACTCTTAATGTAAAAGGATTAAATTCCACAATCAAAAGACACAGACTGGCTGACTGGATTAAAAAGGAGGACCCAACTATAAGCTGCCTTCAAGAGACCCACCTCACCTATAAAGACTCACATAGACTAAGAGTGAAAGGATGGAAAAACATTTACCATGCAAACAGAAATGAAAAATGAGCTGGAGCAGCTATTATTACATCTGATAAAATAGACTTTAAACTAAAAACCATAAAAAGAGATAATAAGGGCCACTACATAATGATAAAAGGATTGATCCATTAAAAGGAGATAACAATCATAAATATATATGCACCTAATGTCAGAGCAGCCAGATTTATAAAGCAAACTCTACTAGACCTAAAGAAGGTAATAGACACTAATATCATAATAGCAGGGGACCTGAACACCCCACTGTCAATATGGGACAGATCACCTAGGCAAAGAATCAGCAGAGAAACACAAGATCTAAACAACACTCAAGACCAATTGTACTTGGCAGATATCTACAGAACGTTCCATCCAACAACCTCAGAATAGTCATTCTTCTCATCAGCACATGGATCATTCTCCAGGATAGATCACATATTAGGTCACAAATCAAGTCTCAATAAATTCAAAAAATTGGAATTATCCCATGTATTTTTTCAGACCCCAATGGATTAAAATTAGAAATCAATAACAAATGAAATTCTGGAAACTGTACAAACACATGGAAATTAAGCAGCATTCTACTTAATGACATATGGGTCCAAGAAGAAATCAAGCAGGAAATCAAAAAATTTATAGAAACTAATGAAAACAATGATACATCATACCAAAACCTGTGAGAAACTGCAAAAGCAGTACTAAGAGGGAAATTTATCATATTAAATGCTTACTTCAGAAGAATGGAAAGATGACAAGTGAACAACCTAATACTTCACCTTAAAGAACTAGAAAAACAAGAACAATCCAAACCCAAACTTAGCAGATGGAAAGAAATCATTAAGATCAGAGCAGAACTTCATGAATTGAAACCCAAAAAACAATACAAAAGATCTATGAATCAGAAAGTTGGTTTTTTGAAAAGATAAATAAAATTGACAAACCATTAGCATGGTTAACTAAAAAAAAAGAGAGAGAGAGAGACCATCCAAATAACAAAAATTAGAAATGAAAAAGGTGATATTACAACTGATACATCTGAAATACAAGGAATCATTCAAGACTACTATAAACAACTATATGCCAACTAATTTGAAAATCTGGAGGAAATGGATAAATTTCTGGATACACGCAAGCTACCAAAACTGAGCCAAGAAGATGTAGAAAATCTGAACAGACCAATAACAATAAAAGAGATGGAAGCTGTTATCAGAAGGCTCTAAACAAAGAAAAGCCAGGAACAAATGGATTCACAGCAGAATTCTACCAAACATTCAAAGAGGAATTGACACCAATTCTCTACAAACTATTCCAAAAGATTGAAACAGAGGCAATTCTCCCAAACTCATTCTATGAAGCAAACATCACCCTGATACCAAAACCAGGTAAAGATACAACTAAAAGAGAAAACTACAGGCCAATACCCTTGATGAATATAGATGCAAAAATCCTCAATAAAATACTAGCTAACAGAATACAGCAACACATATGCAAAATTATACACCATGATCAAGTGGGATTTATCCCAGGGATGCAAGATTGGTTCAACATATGCAAATCAATAAATGTCATACACCATATCAATAAAATCAAACACAGGGACCATATGATCATCTCTATAGATGCTGAAAAAGAATTTGATAAAATTCAACACTCATTCATGATAAAGACTCTCTATAGGTAAGGTATAGATGGAAAGTATCTGAACACAACTAAAGCCATATATGATAAACCCACTTCCAATATCATCTTGAATGAGGAAAAGCTGAAAGCTTTTCCTTTAAGAACAGGAAGTAGACAAGGATGCCCACTCTCACCACTTCTATCTGACATAGTGTTGGAAGTACTAGCCAGAATAATCAGAGGAGAGAAGGAAATAAAGGGCATCCAGATTGGAAAAGATGAAGTCAAACTGTCCCTCTTTGCAGATAACATGATCCTATATATCGAACAGCCTAAAGCCTCTACAAAAAAACTCTTAGAGTTGATAAATGATTTCAGCAAAGTAACAGAATACAAAATCGACACACAAAAATCAGTAGTATTTCTATTCTCCAATAGTGAACATTCAGAAAGAGACATCAAGAAAGCTTGCCTGTTTACAATAGCCACCAAAAAAATAAAATACTTAGGAATGGAGTTAACCAAGGATGTGAAAAATCTCTATAATGAGAACTACAAACCACTGCTAAGAGGGCCGGCCCA
>NW_007728556.1:203688-204900 GCF_000696425.1 Galeopterus variegatus | reverse complement strand
CGGACACGGAAAAAGACAAAAAGGAAAAAACAAAAAAAAAAAAAACCACTGCTAAGAGAAATTAAAGAGGACACAAGAAGATGGAAAGATATCCCATGTTCTTGAATTGGAAGAATTAACATTGTGAAAATGTCCATACTACCCAAAGTGATATACAAATTCAATGCAGTCCCCATCAAAATTCCAATGACATTTTTCTCTGGAAAAAACTATCCAGACATTTATATGGAATAACAAAAGACCACGCATAGCCAAAGCAATTCTGAGCAAAAAAAAAATAAAGCTGTAAGCATAACACTACCTGACTTTAAACTATACTACAAAGCTATAATAACCAAAACAGTATGGTACTGGCATAAAAACAGACATACTGATCAATGGAATAGAATAGAGAATCCAGAAATCAACCCAGACACCTACAGCCATCTGATCTCTGACAAAGGCAACAAGCCTATACACTGGGGAAGAGACTGCCTCTTCTGCAAATGGTGCTGGGATAACTGGATATCGATATGCAGGAGAATGAAACTAGACCCTTACCTCTCACGATACACTAAAATCAACTCAAAATGGATTAAAGAATTAAATATACACCCTGAAACAATGAAACTTCTCAAATAAAACATAGGAGAAACACTTCAGGAAGTAGGACTTGGCACAGACTTCATGAATACGACTCCAAAAGCATGGGCAGTCAAAGGAAAAATAAACAAATGGGATTATATCAAACTAAAAAGCTTCCGCCCAGCAAAAGAAACAATTAACAGGGTTAAAAGACAACCAACAGAGTGGAAGAAAATATTTGCAAAATATACATCTGACAAAGGATTAATATCCAGAATATACAAGGAACTCAAACAACTTTACAACAACAACAAAAAAAACAAGTAACCCAATTAAAAAATGGGCAAAAGAGCTAAATAGGCATTTCTCAAAGGCAGGTATGCGAATGGCCAACAGTTACATGAAAAAATTCTCAACATCACTCAGCATCCGGGAAATGCAAATCAAAAGCACACTGAGATACCATCTCGCCCCAGTTAGGATAGCTAATGTCCAAAAGACTGAGAATGATAAATGCTGGTGAGGTTGCAAAGAAATAGGAACTCTCATACATTGTTGGTGGGACTGCAAAATGGTGCAGCCTCTATGGAAAATGGTATGGAGGTTCCTCAAACAATTGCAGATAGATCTACCATATGACCCAGCTAT
>NW_007728556.1:175104-203414 GCF_000696425.1 Galeopterus variegatus | reverse complement strand
GTATACCTGTTCCCCAATGTTCATCGCAGCACTCTTTACAATAGCCAAGAGCTGGAACCAGCCCAAATGTCCATCATCGTATGAGTGGATATGGAAAATGTGGTATATCTACACAATGGAATACTACTCTGCTATAAAAAAGAATGAAATACTGCCATTTGCAACAACATGGATGGACCTAGAGAGAATTATATTAAGGGAAACAAGTCAGGCACAGAAAGAGAAATACCACATGTTCTCACTTATTGGTGGGAGCTAAAAATAAATAAATAAATACACAAACAACCTGGTGGGGCAGAGAGGGAAGAAGACACAACAATTACAATTCCTTGAAGTTGATATGACAAGTGAACAGAAAGGACATTGTTGGGAGGGAGGAGAGAGGGAGGTTTCAGTAATGGGCACAATAATCAGCCACATTGTATATTGACAAAATAAATTTTTTTTAAAATTTATACCATACTTTCTGTACTCAGTCTTCAATGATCTTTTCCTAGCATTATATACATTTAACTTATTTTTTCCACAATTAAAATCACAATTGATTGGCTAGTCTGATGGCCATCTGATTGAGGCTGATGATGTCTAATGATATATACATTGGTTTAAACTATATTAGCTTTGTAAGAATAACTCTAATTCTTCAATCTTTCTTTTATTTTACAAAAAATAACAACATAGTGAAAATGTTTAAATAATTCGCCAAAGACTACAGTACTGCTGAAACTCAATTGCTGTCTAATAGTGCTGTCTAACAGAAGCACTATGACATATTTAAAATTTTCTGTTTCAGTGGTGAACTAAATCCCAAAATCAGTTTGTGAAATGCACATAATGAATGTTAGTTCTAAGAAGATCAAATTATAGCCTTCCAAAATATAAACTGGATCTGTATAGAAATAAGAGACCTGAAGTTTTTTTGTTGTTTTTGTTTGGTTTGGTTTTCTTTATTGGACAGAAAACCATATTAATCATTATTTTTCTCTGATAAAATACCACTAGTATTGGACTGCTATCATTTACAAAATCATCATGAAAACAAAAAACTTAAAATAGTATTTCTTTTAACTCTTAAAGTAAAATTACTTGACAAAAATTGGTATTACTAAAATTAGTGTTTGTTCCCAAAAGAATCCAGTTTTGCTTTTTGTTTTGTTTCGTTTTATAGCCAACAGGTAACACTAAATAGAGTTCCATTAAAATATTCACTTGGGGGCCGACCCCATGGCTCACTCGGGAGAGTGCAGTGCTGAGAGTGCAGTGGCGCTCCCGCCGTGGGTTTGGATCCTCTATAGGGATGGCCGGAGTGCTCACTGGCTGAGTGTGGTGCAGACGACACCAAGCCAAGGGTTGCGATCCCCTTACTGGTCAAAAAAAAAAATTCACTTGGGGCAATCTCTAAATCTAAGTGCTTTATTGTAACACAAATAGATAGCAAACATCTTCTCATGCCATTTTAAAGTATCCTTCCTTTGCATGCTACCGTGAAAGGGGTATACAAACGGTACTTACCTCAAGGGACAGGTGTGAGGATTGTGTGAGATAATATATATGAAATTCAGAGCCCGCACACACTAAACATTCAATATATCTTAGTTGTTTCTATTAATAAGCAATCAAAAAAAATAGGCCATTCATTGAAGAAATATTGACTCTACTCATTTTTCAATCTACTAATTGCCATGCATTTTTGTTGATGGCATTACCTGTCCCACCATTGTTTCCCAGCAGGGTCCCCGAGGTACATCTGCAGGGTGAACAAAAAAGGGGGGCCCAGTGCTATTTCCAGAGAGGGATGCATTGTAGGCCTTGATCATGTTGGCTTCCCACAGAGTAATGTTGGCCTTTACTAGCTTCTCCTCTTCGATCTAGAAAGCACAGAGACGGAGACAAAGTGAAGAAAACACAGTTTTCAAAGGCATTTCTGGTGATCATGAGACTGGGTATTTAACAACATGCTGAGGCCAAGGACAATCCAGACACCAGGCTTACCTTGTTGTTAATCTCATCCATCAAGGCAAGAATAAATACATACAAGTTGCCCAAAAGAAGAGCAAAAATGCGTCCCAGCAGCCATTTCAGAGCGATGAGAGGATGGTAGTCTTCCAATTCAGCAAATAAGTCAAACAGTGTTGGACAGAACATCCCCAGAAGGGACATAACCATGTTCATCTACAAGGAGACACAAGGGAGGCACTGGGTCAACGGTGCTTGGCAATTGTTACTGCTTTCCTCCAGAATTTTAGAAGATTCTCAGCTAGCTTCCTGTGATCTTTTGTAAGACTAAAGAAGATTATTTTTATGCGTTTTTGAATTTGATCTCAATAAAACAACAAAGACAAAATTCAACTCACACTCTCGAGGTGTACATGTGTGTGATCTTGTGTAAGTACCAGTAGTCACAGTCTGTTTCCTGGGATAGTGAGGGGTGAAAGTTACACTACTCCTTACCCAGAGAACGCACAGTGTTCTACATGGTACCTGGTTCTGATACAGTGATGCACTTCACAAGATTTCCAAAGGAAATGGAAAATGATCTGCTTGAGGATGAGGTTCAAACAGGAAATACTAACCTGACAATCATCAGCATATGGACTGGTTGAAGCAGTTACAATGGATCAACTCCTTGAGATGGGCTCAGAACCAAATACTGAATCTTGGGGAATGCCAAATTTTAGGGGGGCGAAATGGAATGAGTTTTAGCAAAGAAAACAAAGTACTTTAGAGAAACAAATGGAGAGTACATGGCATAATGTTACAAAAGCCAAGATAGGAAAGCTTCAAAATGCAAGATTCATAATAATTAAGGTAAGAGAATGATGCAGGGGATGGGAGAGAGAGACAGAGAGAGACAGAAGCAGAGAGAGAGACAGAGAGGGAATGGAAATGTGAAATGTAGGAAATGTATAGTTCTTATCTCCTGGCTGTTCAACACCCTTATGATTGTATTATTAGACTATATTAGGTCAAGGAAAAGAATCCGGAACATCCAATAATTTTGTAATGGGGAAAAAAGATTTCAGGTAATTCTGGTGACTGTCTTTTCCAAATATCTGGCTCAAATTATCACTACCAAAATATTTTCTATTTTCCCTGTGGACTCCATGTTTTGAATAATTGTAACTACTAGATTATATTCAGAAAATAATTGTTATTTTTTTTTTCATTTTTGTTAAGAACTTTAGGAAAGTATGACCATCAGGATCAAAAACTCATCATGACAACATAAAATTACTATAATATTATTTCAGCCTAATATAAAAACTTGGCAGATTATTATATAAGATAAAGTTTAATTTGTTTTCATCAGATTTGTAAAGTTATTCATGAATCCTCATTATTACCTTCATTGGCCTCTAGGGCTCAGGGATCCCCTAAAATTGATGTTTAACAGTTTCTTACAAAGAGTGATTATTTTAATGTTAACCTAACCAACTACCCATTATTTAATATGGCTTATTTATACGAAAATATGATCATTATAAACCTTGGATCAAAGCTGCATGATAATTTTGTCCATATATACTATTAAAATTGTAAGAGAATTTTGAAAGCACACTTCATAAATGCTTTGAGGTGTTCCTTTGTTTTAAATAAATAAAATCTCTCTACCTAATGGTTTATATTTTGCAGTTTCCACGAAATGTCTATGATATTATAGTCTCTTAAACGTATGGCCCTCATCTCTGTTGTTACTGCTTCTCAATACCAAGAATGTTTTTATTTGAAGCCTTTTTTTGGTAAGTAGATTATACCATTTGCTGTCTAAGATTTTTCTAGAAGATTCTATGCTTATGAAGACTTATGCTTTTTGGTTTACAAGGATCTGCAGAAGTTTCAGTGTGGGAAGTCTACACTTCCCACAGCCTAAATCTGTATGTACTTTAAAAATATCCAAATTCATGTCACATTTTATGCCAAATTCATGAACATTTTATAAAATGGAACAGGTCCTAGCAACACCTCATAACCCATGATTTCCTGATTCTAAATATCTACCTCTAACCTCCTTTCTCTGACCCACTAAATGGGCAGACACTCTGAAGGCACATAACAGTTATAATATCTAATTCCTGGCAAAGCTCTGGCTTTCCTCATTTGGAAGAAGAGGAAGAAAGGCAGGGGAGAAGAGGGAGATGTGTAGTTAGGCTTCTAGTGAAAAACAGAGGGAAGCCCAGGCTTGCCCAAGGGTGGGGAGGTAGTCTGAATGTTTCCAGTGAGACAAATATAGGAACCAGGAGCTTCATTGTAGCTGCTTAAAAAAATTCAGGCAAAGATCTTTCAATGACAGACATGGGATCTACAAAGAAAGCCACATAGGGTCATGGAAAGAATCTTGGACTTGAAGTCAAGACTCTCAGGTTCTGACCTGATTTAGCCTAATAATATAATCATAAGGGTGTTGAACAGCCAGGAGATAAGAACTACACATTTCCTAACTCTTTTCCTAACTCTATGACCACAAACACATCACCCAATCTCCTGAGATTCATCATCTCCATCTGTAAAATGTAATGGTTGGACTATGTGTTTTTTAATACCTCTTCCGACTCTAACTTTCCATCATGTCACAAAATGCAAAAACAAAAAAACAGTACAAATTTGAAAATAAGACTGCAAAATGTGGAAAACATGCAACAGAGTTGGTTAACTATAAAGACGAGATAGGGAGATAGGTAAAGAGTGGCCTTATTTAATGTCCCGCCACAGAAGCATAAGCCACAAAACAGCAAATATCAGGTTTAAAGCACATAAAAAGCATGCAGGGACGAACTTCATTTTTTTCCCACCACCCAAGGGTGTCAGGATCTTGCTGGGCAAATTCCTGGGATCGCTTCACAGCCCAAAAGATGAGGTATCCGCTCCCGCCAAGAGTTAGAAACACGAAGAAGTTAGCAAGAAACCTCAAGAATCGGATCAAATGGACATTTTCTTCCACTTGGGCAGCTCTTTCTTCTATTATAGCTTCCTGTTTCCAAGCAAAACAACAGAAAACAAAAAAGAATACCTTGGTTACAGAAAGTTTCATAAACTCAGGAATTATTTTTGTAAACATCAGAATGTGAGGAATAAAAACGTAAAGTAAATCTGGAATTCCACAAACCACGTGAATAGTGCCAACAAAGGATGGCAAGTCAGAAAAAGAAAGAATTCTTGCAAACAAACTCAGATGGATCTCATTCTAGGAGAGCCTTCATTTTAAAAGATATTCTCTTCCAGTACAATTTTTAAATCTATAAACAATGTTTTAGAGTCATTTAAAATAATGAGCTAATTTATTCCTGTAAATAATTAGTGAGCATTGTTCTATTATTTAAAATATCTGATTCTGATTACTGATGGTCTCCTGTTTCAAGCCACTAGCATTATTTTATTACCAAATTTAGAGAGGAAAAGTCCTCGAAGGATAAAGTGCTGTCATGGGCCATCAGAGATTTTCCGGTAATGATCAGAACCATACCCAGATCCCAGCAGGCAGAAATGATAAGTCAATCTTTCTCCTAATTGTCAAGAAACTTCACTGACTAGACCATAAGGAACGCCTCCAATTTTACTCTTGGAAATACAAAGAACAGGCTTTTGAGGTTTGTATCTTTACCTTAAAGTTCATTGTGATAGAATTAAATTTGTTGTCTGCTGTTTCAGGATTGCCAATCAGGTAGTCCCAGCTGGTGAACATCTTCCAGCTGAAGTTGAAAGTGTTGTCATCACCACCTCCATCATCACCAATATTTTTTGTCATCCTGTAAAAACAGGGACCTTAGCTCAGCAGCCAGATCACAAAATGAAAGAGGGAGGGTACAAAGTGACAAAACTTCATAGTTATAGGTAAATTGGAGAAGCAATATCTAAGAGATGTATATGTTTCACAAGTTTGTTCTAATTACCAGAAAATAGAAGTTTATTTTTAAACTTTGTTTTTATTTAATTTTTAAACTTAATTTCCCAGGCCTTCAAGATTAAAAGACTAGTTAAGCACCGATGATTTTAACAATTAAACAGGGTATACAAAAATACATATTTTATGTGTTTTTTTAAAAACTGAGACATTAATGCTATATAATTGGTTTTTAACCTTTCATTGGATAAGAATCCTTTTTAAGAATCTGATGAAAACCATTGAGTCCCTCCTCAGGAAAAAAATATGTATCGATTTTAACACTGTTCCACATAACTTTAGTTTGTTCCCAGACCCCCTGAAGCACATAGTAGACTAACCCAGATCAAGAAACTCTTATGCAAATTAATTCCCCCTAGAATCTCCTCCCAAAGAGCAATTACACTGAATGCATTAAATTTCTATCTACTCTCTAATTCTTGACCCAAAATCAAGATTTTTTTATACAACCTTAACTCCAAGTGGTTACACATATTCTAATCAGTGATTTATTTTTATTTTTATTTATTTACTTATTTTTGCTTGGAGAGTTTTAAATGCATTTCCTTACAGGTTTATTTCAGTGGTTAGAGATCTATATTCCACTTACTCCACTACATTTTTTTTTCTACCCTATAAATAGAAAAATTAAAATTTTATGTGACACGTATTATAAAATGACCCCATAAGGTTTTAAATATTACAGTAATGTGGAACCAAAAAAAGAAAGTAGCACAATGACATAAAGCTGACATCGCAGGTTAACGGGCATCTCTAAGGTCAAGGTCATCTGAATTCCCTCATTGTTAACCTCTCACTCCTTATGGAGGCTTATATATTTAAAATAGGCTAACATGTTATAAAATAATAATAATAATAATAATAATTACTTCTTTCATCAGCCTACCACTTCACCCTTTGCAAATGGTGATTACATGTACTTTCATATTATTCTCCTCAAAAACATAACAAGAGGTCAAGGTAGTTACTATTATTCTCTTTTTTACAGATGAGAAGCTGAAGCTCAAAAACATGAAATAATTTGCTGGATATTATCCAGCAGTAAAGAGATAGGTGAAAGACTAGGATTTTCTGACTTCATTTCAATGCCCAGGCCTTTTTTGCATGTCAAAAAGGGTTGAAATCAAACATTCTTTAGGGTTTAATATAGGGAGAAAATTATTTATTTGATTAATATACCACCAGCCATTTTTTGCATTGTCATTGAGCAAAGGACAGGGCCTCAAATAAAAAATGCCCCCTTGATGGATAAGTTTTAAATGCAGTTTTACCCACTGGCAAAGTTTTGTAGTTGAAGACGGCTTCTCAGGGAAGGGAGCCATACCTGGATGAGCACACCAGGAATATTTAACGTGCAGGAAGTGATGTGAAAAAGAGGGGAACGCTGAAAGGAGTAAGGGAGATACCAAAGACAAACTCTGCTCACAACACATTTCTATTGAGATACGGGACTGATAGCTATAAAATGTTCCATGTTCAGCTTTGATCCCTTGTCTGCAGAGCAAAAAACTGTACATGCTTATGAAAAGTCCTCCTTTTTCAAGGAGGCTATAGTTTTGAACTACCATAGCTATGAGAAGCAATATCAATATATCATTTGCTTTGCCAAGCATTTTGGGGAAGCAATCGTAGCATTTATACTGCTGCATAAGGTTTTTACACTGAATTTCTTGCCTTGAGCCACAAATTTGCAGCTCTATATATAGACTACGGTCATTTGGTTATTTTATAGATGCGTGTGGAGGTTTTTAATAAATCAAATAAATGCCTCCAGAAATTCTAAGCCAACAGGGTCACTGCAATGTAGCTTCTGTTAAAATGAAAGTTCGGACTTGAGAGGGAAACAGGAAACAACTCTAGAAGCTCACAGGATAAGACCACTACACAAGAAAAAGAAAATTATTGCAAGGATGATACTAAACAGCATGTATTACATTCTTGAGAAAAAAGAAACTGCAGCAAATATTTTACTACAAAGCATAATACAAAAATACAAATTTGTAGTATATTGGCCACAACCATTGGTCCTTCCTTTGTTTACAGTCTATTTCCCCAAATGAACACTGTAGGGGCCAGAACTTTGTTCACCATTAAATCCCCAGGCACTACATAGCTCTGTAGATTGCCTATATTAGGTGTTCCATAAATGTTATTAAATAAATGAATAAATACATAAATTGTCATTGTGGAAGTAAACTTAGCACTGGAAAGAGCCTCACTGAATAAATATGTACATATAATATAAATTGCTTTTACATGGTACAATACATAGCATATATGCTATTGCTGTTCAGTTCTGTCCTTGTCATTATGACAGGTTTGACAATATCACCTCTCTTCATAAATAGCTGTCATTTATCCTGGACCACTACTATCGCTAGTTCATGCTTGCAAGAGGAGAATTTTTCATGTTGAATTTCATAATCACAGATGCAGTTTATAAAGCAGTAACATGAAATGGAACATGGTTTAATATATAAACATACATTTAAATGTTTCTTACCAAACTGCTTTTCTGCTCCAAGCATTTTTCAAGCATGGTCAATGATAGTTGAGGAAGAGGAGACAATCATATGCTTGGTGGAATTTGCTAGGATGTGGTGCCCAGTAGGCCAGCCCCACTAACTCTTCCATAATACACTCGTCCCACTGACTCTTAACTCTATAACAGGGCCTGAAATCCATGATTAGGGTCACCAAACATTGTTACCTCCAATGAAAATATCTCTGAGAAGTAAAATATTAGACTGGGGTCTGTGAGGGGCTCTGATTGTTAGAGAGATTCTTTCAACAAAGAAAAGTTTAATTGGGGTTGGGGGTCAGGGGAGAAAATTTTGATGCTAAGATCCCACATAAGGATGTCAAAAGACATGGAAGATGTTTAAGCAGAGTATCAGGTAGGTCACAGCTATCTGGGTAAGCAGATATAAAAGAGTGAAAAAAAATAAATAAAACGTGGGCAGAAGCACTGGTTCAAATCTCTCCTCCGCCATATATCTATTTATATGACACCAACAAATTGCTCAACTGCTCTGCTTGCCTAGGACAGAGATAAAAGGGAGAAAATAAAATTTCAATTATTTAGAAATGATGCATGAGCATGACCTTGATTTTTATGTAGTCTTGTAATATTTAAGTGTCTTATGAGACAAAGACTTAGTTTTGATCAGTTTAATTTTTTTCATTTTTTTTTAATAAAGTTTTTGGCCACAGGAGTCACATCAAGGCTATATAACTCCCAACGAATTTGACAACAGAGAAGGAACAATTTTTATATAGAATTTAAAAAATCAAAAAAGCCACCCAGCACTAGCTAGAAACAGGTCTTTGTCATCATCAACTTCCAATTTTCCTATTAGTTAAAAACAGATATTTGCCCTCATTTTGTAGACGAGATTGCTGAAGCTAACAATATAGGCAAGATGGCATAGTCTAGTTGATTTAAGAACTCAGGTTCCCTTCTATTCAATTTGAGTAATGTATCCCATAAACCCACTCAGATTTATTCCAAGAGTGTATTTGACTAGGGTGGGGGTGGGGGTGGAAAGAGATGATAGATGATTCTGTACAATCACTTATATCTCATTGATGCTTTTTCTACCAAGTATTGCCCCAGTGCTGGGAGTGGGGGTGGGGGTCATGCATTGCTTTTGAATTGTCTTGCTTTATTGCCCAATGAGCTTAAACCTCTTGCCAATGAAGTAAACAGCAACCAAAGGTACATCCCAGAGGAAGGGGCCAAAGCCAGGCCGCTTTGGTTGGCATAGCATGGACAATTTGGGGGAGGAAAATAGAACTGGTGCCTTGCAGCTACCCTAAATGGCCTTCCTGGGCAAAGCTGAAAAAACCCGTGCTTCCTCTGGAGCTGCCCTATCCAGCATGATCACCAGCAGCAATATGTGGTTACTGAGCACTTGAAGTATGACTAATGCAAAATGCACACCAGATTTTAAAGACTTACTAACCCCCCAAAAAGACAGAGAATATCTCAATAATCATTTTATATTGACTATATGTTGACATGCTAATACTTTTAATATATTGGGTTAAATAAAAATATCGTTAAAATTAATTTTACCTGTTCATTTTTTAATATAACTATCAGAAACTTATAAATTATATATATATGGATGGCCTTGCCTGATGCTACCAGAAAATTATTTTATTAAATATACAAATCTATTAATGTACAACTGCAAAACCATGTGTGACTGCCCTGTTTTAGGGGGTTATAATGTGACCTTTGCCGCTACCATGCTGGCTTTGTTTGGTTCTTCAACAGGCCTATATAATCCTAATAAAATGGTTAACATTTGTTTTGGGTGTTTCTTTTGGCAGCTGGCCAGTATGGGGATCTGAACCACTGACTTTGGTGTTATCAGCACCATGCTTCAACCAAGTGAGCTAACCAGCCAGCTCCTTTTATGGGTTTTTTTGTTTGTTTGTTTTTTGGCAGCTGAGTGGTAAGGGGATCCAAACCCTTGACCTTGGTGTTATCAGCCCACGCAACATTTTTTAAATACTTTTTGTATGCCAGGCATATTCTAAGTGCTTTGTATGTGCTAACTAATTTAGTCCTCACACCGATTATACCTCTATTAAAGATGGGAAACAGGAGAGAGGTTGAGTAATTTGTCAGTGGTTACATAAATACATAGATGGCAGAGCTCGGATTTGAAACTTGGCAGAATTATTCAAGAGCCCCGTAAGATACACAGCCTCTGCGGAGTCACTAAAAGATGCTGAGTAATTGGACATGCAAAAATTTTCTTCCCCAGTGACCATGGAGACTAAAGCCAACAGAGAAATTATACTGAGGCCTCAGTAATGTAAATAGTATCTCTGACTTTAGTCCAATCAAAGCAATATGGTCAAAAGACTAGAAAATGTCTTAGATTTTTGGAATGTAGTAGTACCTTATCATATGGATAGATGCCTATATTTGTGTCTCTGATTGCATTTTAACAGGTTGATAAATATCTTGGATATGGGGTCTCAAATAAGACTTTTCTTCAAGTTTTCAAAGAGCTTTTTAAAAACTAGGTATGACGATTTTCTCTGGAGGAACTAGTAAGTGAGGCAGAGATAGGACATGAAGCATGTCACAGGCTGCTCCAGAGAGGTCCTGCTTAGGGTGACTGTGCACTTTCTCTGTCCTGGGTCCTCAGGCAGAAGGCTTTCCCACAGGGAGGCAAGGCCAATTCACCCTCTGCATAGTCAAATAAGAGGTCAGGGACCTTACCTGAGATGTTTCTTCTCTTCTCCTAAGCTAGTTCAGAAAACTGGCTAAAGGATGAATTTTTTCACAGGCCCAAATAACTGCAGTAGGTTTCTGCAGTGTCTTTAAGCGGGTGTTATAAATATATTTCAAGCAAGGGGAAAAAATGAACTGCAGTTTATCCATTCTCCACTGAAATTCTTCTCCATGCTCTAATAAATCTTCTCCCAAGACAAACCATGATTACATAGTAGATCGTGACAGTCCCTTTTGGGGCCATTTGTTTTTGCTGTCTTACACAGCTGAAAATTTTTTGGATGAGTGATTATTCTGGCTTTTAAAAAATGAACAGAGAACAACAGATTCTGCCTATTGAGCTGATTCTGCAAGTCACAAACCCCTCTGCACACAAAAAAGGGACAGCAGCTGTTTCCCTGTCTTGTTGGCAACATTGATTCGCACCTTGAAGTGCAAAGAGGCACGCATGTTTCAGAAATATGCTTACACACAAGCTAGGCACGCAACCACCCGGCTGAGCCAGTGAGATGACCCAAAGGCCTGTGTCTGTGTCCACTCCTTCTGGTTTGAGGATGTAATCATCTAACATTAGTGTCCATATTAAAACTGCATTTCATCTCTTGCAGATTCTGCATCCTCTAAACATGGAAATAGCCACAAAATTATATCCAATTCTCAAGTTAATTCCTCTCTTTGATTCAGAAATCATTGTTTGCTTCCCCAAAGACAAATAAAACTTACGCTTTGAGGACAACCAGAAAGCTGTATCCAATGCACATAATCCCCACGAGAAAATAGGACAGCGGTAACCTGAAATTCATCCATCCAATCGTTCGTTTATTGTCGTAATATCCATAAAAGAGGACAGAATATTGTGCCAAGCCCTAAAATCCAAAAACAAAGCCACTTAGCAGATGCTGTGTAGAGCAACTCAAAGGAAAAGATCAGCTCTTAAGAGGAATGACAAAATGACATTAATTTCCAAACTTGGGTCATGGCACTAACGTGAGCCCTATTGTTTTGTTCCATGGAGTGAATGTGTCAACTGTCACATTGATTGGCAGCTCTTGGTTTATTAGAAATCAGTGACATCTAAATAGACAAAATTTTTAAGGAAACAGAGGCTTGCCCAACTGTGGAGCTATTACCATGAAATGCCCATTGATTCAAACATCAAAACACATTACATGGTGTCATCAGATTTACAATTTTAAGAGCTTGCTTGATATAAAGAGGATGAGGGAGGGGGGATCTGAACTGTTCTTACTCCAAACGCTGTGGCAGGTTTTCATTTCCAGTCACTGGAGACATAATTAGATTGATTCTCCTAAACCACAGAGGCTGCATCTCAGTTCCCACTTAGCAAAACCAAGAGCAGGTGAGATGATATTGGAACCAATCCACACAGTCTTCTACTCATCAAGACTGTCATAGCCTTCCCCCACAGCAAGCATGTTTTTTCGTGCATCGTGTTCTCTTTCTTAAACATTATCCGCCGGGATTGGAATCACCATCTCCCAAAGCCACCTGAATGACCCCTCTTTATACGTGGAACATTGGCATATTCTGTTGCTCCTTCCTTTATAATAATATTCATCTTTCTCTCCTTCTCACATTCACTGTGTTTTTCACTCTCAGCATAGAAACATTGTTTCCATATGATGAAACATCCTCTCCCGAGCTCATCTCTGACTTCTCTGGCAATAATTTAAAATTACTATGCTTTTTGAAATGAGAAAATAATAACTTGCCAGCATGGGGCTTCCTCTTGAGATCAGGTGAGACATTCCTGAATCTTAGAAAATCTAATTGGTGGCCTTTAACAGCATTTATACCAACTCAGGGACTTTGAAACTCACAACTGAAGAAGAGGGGAGAAGGGAGGGAAAGGGGGACCTGGAAGAGGAAGGGGAGGATATGCCTTGGATGCTAATTCCTAGGGGAAGAACTAAGAGAAGTAATTTAGAAAATTGCCTTAAACGAAGATCATGCCTAGCTCAAATCAGAGGCTAACGGAGATCTGAAAAAAAATATTCTTTTCAAAATGAGTGGCAAATTCACTTTTTAATACACTGTAAGAACTAGCAGGAAATAAAACTTCAAGAAAATTTCAGAGAAGCTTGTGTGCTTAACTGGGGATGGGATGAGATGAAAGGCTTGTAGGTAAATACTGAAGTGTTGAGCTTCCTTGTG
The DNA here is from genome assembly GCF_000696425.1 of Galeopterus variegatus. Classification (NCBI taxonomy): domain Eukaryota; kingdom Metazoa; phylum Chordata; class Mammalia; order Dermoptera; family Cynocephalidae; genus Galeopterus; species Galeopterus variegatus. Next base: position 190,086 of record NW_007728556.1, on the reverse strand, counting down.
CTACCCTGGCCTGTATTCGGTTTGAGAAAAAATAGATTCAACTTGTAATGGTTAATTTTATGTCAACTTGAGTGGGTCATGGGGTGTTCAGATTAAATACTGTTTCTGGGTGTGTCTGTGAGGGTGTTTCTGGATGAAATTAGCATTTGAATAGGTGGATTTAGTAAATTGCCTTTCCAGTGTGGGTGGGCATCATGCAATCCATTGAGAGACTGAATAGAACAAAAGGAAGAAAGAGGAATTTGCCCCCTTTTTTCCTGCCTCCCTGTCTGAGCTGGGACATCTCATCACATCTCTCCTGGCTTCTCCATACCTCTGGTTCTCCTGGTCTCAAGCCTTTAGACTCAGACTGAATCGCACCACTAGCTTGCCTGTTGTCCAGCTTGCAAACGGCAGCTCGTGAGACTTCTCAGCCTCCACAATCATGTGAGCCAATATTTCAAAATAAATCTCCTTATATATATATAATAAATCTACTGTTTATATTGATTTATAAATTATATAAAATATATAAAGATTTATAGACATAAATATAAATAAATAAATAAATCATGTAAATTATGTAGAATACACACACCACACACACACACATATATCTTATTGATTATGTTTCTTTGGAGAACCCTGACTAATATACAACTCAAAAGAACATTCAGGGCTAAATAACTAGTAGAAACCTCGAATAAGGGGAGCAGGTGGGTTACCCTCATGTCCAAGAAGAAATCAAATAGACATGGATCGAACAACCACCCAAGACCCAGAAATCTTTACCCCGGGAGAACACGCTTTGGCAGGATTTCCCACTCCCGGTTTTATGACATCTTGTTTCACATTCATCTAGTTAAGGTCGCTGCTTCTTCTCAGCTGTGTTAAATTCAATGTCCTTCTACCCTGTCCTGAATTTTCATGCCTGTCCCTCTGTCCCAAGGTGACAATAACAGAACCTGATAAGTGTAGACAGTTGGCCTCTTGTTTGGTTTAAAGGTTATATCCTGAACTTTTTATTTCTTTCCCATGAGACAACATGTATTATTTTCCAAGCTCCTCTGTTTTTCCCAGCAACTGATCCTTACCACATTTCCTTGCCACAGTCCTGACACTCTGTAATAACAATGCAGCAATAATATCAATTGAAAAATTTCATTGAATATTTAGCAGTTGCTGAACACCTTACTTTATCTCACAGAATCCTCAGGAGAACCTTATGAAGTTGCTACTATTTGCAGCAATCGTCTTCTCCCACTCTTCATGTTTCCTTCCATGTGGAGAAGATCTGTATGTGTAATGGTCTCAGACACCCTCCATGCCTCAGTCTAGCCCTGGGGAGGAGAAACTAATCTGACAGTAGAGCACAGATGAAGAAATGGGGATCCCTCTTCCTCCTATTGAGAGAGCGCATGCTGTGCTCTGCCCCTGCAAGGGGAAGCCTGTCCTGGTAAAAAGGTCTGGCTGTGAAGCTCACTTGTCCATAAAGAGACACCACCTTCCTTAACAACAGCTTTAACGATAATAAAGGTGGCGTATTTACCTCCACCTGCATATCCTTTGCTTTATTTCTGGTTAGCTAACAGCCTGTTCCTGCCCCTTGCACACACACAAAGATTCAATAGCCATTATACCTATATCTATTTTACAGATAAAAACTGAGTTTTAAAGAGGTTAAGTAACTTGTCCAAGCGCACATAGTAAGTGACAGATTCTGAACTTCAGCTGGGTCTGTCTAATTCAAATCCCGTATACTTAACCACCATGCTGTACTGCTTCTCCTGTGCCTTCTTTGTCTCCCAAGATTTGTATCATTCTAGTGACAGACCTCCCCAGTAAAAGGCACAAGAAGCTCTACCAGCCCAGCATGGACTTTGATCCATAACTCTGGGGCAGTCCCTGGTGGTGCCAGGGTCTCTTGAAAAGAACCCTGGACATCACTTTTGAAAAGATTTCAGAGAGCCTCATCTCCATATTCATAAATATTGCCACCTGACATCTTTTTCTAATTCATAATGGTAGTACTAGGATTAAAAGGCACCTCAAAAATAAAATGAAAGGAGAAAGTAGATATATAGCAAGCACCTGGTGAGCTTGTTAGGTTAGCACAATAGCTACTGGGGCAGCTGGCTCATCTGGTGTATGTACCATTCAACATATGTGCGATGGCTGGCACTTCACAAATGTTAGATCACAACCAAAGAGGGGAGGGACAGCTCTGTTTTCACTGGGTAGGGGTATCCTGATTATTTCACAAATGTTTCTTCAGTGTGCATTATTGCTATATATGCAATCAAGTGTGTAAATGAAAGACATACTATTAAAGAGGATGGTCTTTTAAAACATATTAAAGAGATATTTTTTTAAAAAATCCAATCCATCTTAGTAGCATATTGATGGTGGCTTTATATACGAGTTGAAAGGCTTGGAAGGGGAACACTGTCCCCTTCCACTCAGTGGGCATGCCACACTCCACACGTCTTTCTCCTTCCCTAAAACGACATCAGCAGACATCCAGAAGTGACTGAAATAGCAATGGCTCCGAGCCTCGCCAAGGTTCTATTCAGTTTCCATGTCAGCGCTCACCGCTTTCCCTGTGGGAGCACTCTCCCATCCCAAAATCTGTGACACAGGAACCATGGCCAGAGCCAAGTTTCAAATGAGCACAGAAAATTCCTGTCCAATTCTGGGGTTCCATGCTTGCAAGTCAGCTGTTAAGACTCCAATTTCTATTCAAATGCTGCAGATGGTCTACTCCCTAGTCACCAACACATTTCCCAAGAAAAAGAATTTTTGATTACGTGGTCACTAGAAATCTAGTCGTGCATGTATTTATCTAACTAACATTTATTGAGAACTTACTATTTGCCAAATACTATACCTAGATGGAGTAGAAGACTGGATTACAGAGGTCCCCAAAAGAGTTCTGCACACCAAATGTTCCCTTTGTAAGTATTTGTCACCTGAAATTATATCAGAACTCCAACCCTTTGGTGTTTCTCATGATTACAAACAAATACTCAGTGTGAAAGACAACACTCTAGCCCCAGGATGGTGAATGAGTTTCGTTATCCTTAGCATCTCTTTTTGATTCATAGGAACTGTCAGACCATTATTTTGAAAACAATCACTAACTCAAAGCTGGTGAAAAATGAAGATATAATTTAAGAAGCATGTCTGCTGAGGGTTTATGAGGGGGAGGTGGGCCCGCAGGAGTCCAGTCGAGTATGTTTCTACTTTTCCATAATGGTCATTTACACCTTCGTGTTAAAGAAGCTTTCAAATGTGCCTGGAAGGCAGGGAATGATATCATTTACTACCTCATAGAGTGGGACACAGGAGGGAAACAAGCAGTGAAAAGGCTAATGACACCCAAAGCAAACTGCGACTAATGTCACAGGAACAGCAGCCAGCCTGGCACTTCTGGGCTCCGTGGTGAGACCAGCCAGTGATCACCTGTCCTCTCGCCTCTGAGTTTCTTTCCTTTTGCTCCATCCCAGACTCAGAGATGTGAAACAAATGCTGTACAGCTCTCAGTAGGGAGAATGTAATTACAAAGAGGAAGCTGGGCTGACCCTTTGCAGACCTTCTAATTTTCAGTAGAGGGAACAAAGCTATATCGAGGACTGTAGATGGCAACCTCTGCCCCTCAGAAAGCTGTGAAGCAGTTTCTTTTGGTGCCCATCCATGTAACAGTGCCCTTACCCTTCTGCCTCCTGCCCAGACAGGGGACACTGCTGCTGCCCCATTCCCTTTCTGGCGGGGGGTGCCATGCTCTCAGCATCACGGCTCCTTCTTCCTGTTTTCTTGTCCCTCCAATGAATGGGCATTATCCTGAGCTAAATACCATGAGTGGGTATTTTTTAAATGGAACATTTATTAAATGTCTACCATGTGCCAGGCATTGTGTTAACACTTTATGTACACAATCCCATTTATTTTTTTATATCAGCCGCTGGGTAGTAGCACATTCAAAAAAGTTCCCCCAAACCTGCTCCTTCAGCCTGTCTCTACCACCAACCCACCCAGTCATCCCAGTCAGAAACCTAGATATTTTCATTCTTTCCATTTTCATTCATAGCCCACATCCAGTCACTTGCTAAGTCCTGTGGTTTCTGCCTCATTGACATACCTGATACTGATTCCTTCTCTGTGCACAGCTGCCATGTACAGGCCCCTCTGCCCCCATCTCACACCAAGTCCAATCAAGCCCGTATCTTATTCACAGGGAGTCTTCTACAGCATAACTCTGACCATATTTCTATCCTGCTTCAAAACTCGTTGTGCTCTCTACTGCTTATAGGATGAAGTCTGGCTCTAGCATAATAAAATTGTCCTCTCTGATGTGACCCTTTTATGTGTGTTTGTCTGTTATTTTGTATGACAGACTCATCTTTTTCTGGGCTCCTCTCCTTTTAAATAAGAATTTTGCTGAATCACTCATGGGTATTGAGCACATAGCACCTTTTCACACCTTCATCCCTTTGTATATGGTGCTATCCTTGCTTGGAATACTGTTCCCAGCTGCCTTCCCCACTCCAGAGCCTAGTCTATTCCTACACTTTAAAACCAGGTCAAGATACCTACTTTACTGACCTTTTAACCAGAGCTGATTGTTATAGGGAAAATGAACGCTCATTTCTTTCTGTTGGAATTTCTCCAGGGGGAAAGCTCCTCCAGGTAGAATGCCCCTCAGCCCTTCTCTGTGCCTTCACTCACACAGCCCCAGCAGAGGTATAGGAACTTCTCTGCTTGGTTAATTGGGAATGAATTAACTGAGCTGGCCCAGCCCAAGCATAACTTTCTTCCTCCAGGAAATAAGCTGCCCCCAGGATAAACTGGCCTAATCTGGGGTTCTATATTAGCAGGGCCATTTGGCTTAAGGTCCCAGATTGGTCCTTCAATTTGGCCTCTATTAGTAATGAGTGTAGAATTTTGGCATCCATCTGCCCCACCTTTTCCCTCCTTTTCAGGACTCCAGTAAACCCCACACTGAACTTCACCTCCATTGTGTCTCTATGTGCCTAAGACATGTTAGCTTGAGATTGTCACATTGTATGGCAATTGTTGGTTTGCTCGTGTAATTAAACCATTCTGTGCCTGTGGGCAGGGGATATGTGTTAGTTGTCTTTGTATTCCCATCTGACATTCGATTTATGTTTATAGGATGACTCACTGAACAAAGAAATCACTTCTGGTGATTATTAATAATCCTCAGTTAAATTAAGCTCCCTCAGATGGTCATCTACACCACCCTTCTGCTATCTGCCATCCATTCTAATAACATTGAGTAATTCACTCAAGACAGTAATATGACAAAATAATCTTATGTTAGGATTTAATGACTCAAAACACTGAAAAAGTGTGAGAGACACTAAAGCTAAAAAACTCTTTAATTTTTTCTAACTGCCTAAAACTTACAAAACGAGATAATCTCAGTGCTATAAATGAGCTGCTATAAAAAGAAAATGGTCATCTTTTGTTTCACAAGGTGGAGATTAAAAGCATTATATTATGGGGTTTTGTTTGTTGGCTGACTTCTGGACCTGACCCTGGCTCTTTAAAGTCACTCAGAATGAAGCTTTATGAATTCATAAATGAAATGAGATGTGTGTGGTCACCTAGATACAGCCTGCACTAGGAAGCACCTTAGTATTATCTATTTAAAAAGAAATTTCTAAATAATTCAACATTTTTAAAATGTAGAGAAAATATAGCAACTACTTAGAAAAAATGAATTGAGTTCAGAAAATGTTAATCCCATATAAGCAGCATACGTTTTATTTCAAATATTTAAGATTAGTGAATGTAATTAATTTCAAGTATTATTTACAAACCAATATGTCTATTGAAGATGCTCATACATAGGGTAGTTTTTACTGAATTGCTTTCAAATGTTTGTAAATTTAAGTAATCTATTTGTCACAGCAGACTTGTGATCTGGTGCTGTGTGTTTAAATTATAGAATATAATTAAATAGCTTGTGAGGTTTAAATTTAATTTAATGGCTCAGCCTTTAATCTATGAGGTTGGCAGCCAATATTTAGAATCAGAAAATTCCTACCAGGTAAATTTAGCTCTTCCAAACAATCGTAGCTACTAACCTGGACGTATTGATGGGGTCCTCATTGATCTCACATTCATCTTTCTCTTCTTCCATCTGTCGACCTTTTCAAAATCCAAGTCTGAGAGTCACCACCCACATACCACCCACTTAAATTACTTCCAGTTGCTCTGAGAAGAAATAATTATCATGGTCTATGTTTTAGAGGATTCTACATGGTTTGATACCCTCTTATCTCTGCAATGCCATGTGTCCCTGATTCGCCTTCACGTTCTGAGCTCTAGTCTCACTGGCCTTCACTCAGTCCATTGAATAAGGCAACCTGCCTTCACCACGGGGTCTTTGCACTTGCTGTTCTCACAGCCTAGAATGCCTCTCCCTTCTCTTAAATTAGAAGCTCTTACTGACTCTACGGAGCCCAATTTGAATGTTACTTTATCAGAAAAAAACTTTTTCTATTATCTGTACTCTTCCTTTAGGCCCTAAACCATGGGCAATGGTGAATATGTCCCCTAAAAATCATGTGTTGGAAACTTAATCCCCAAAGCAACAGTGTTGGCAGGTGGGGCCTGATGGAAGGTGTTTGGGTCACGAGGGCTCCACCCTCGTGAATGGATTAATGCTGATTATGAGAGGACTTGAGGCTGCAAGTTCTACCTCTTGCCCCTTTCTCTTCTTCTCTTTGCCCTTTCACCATGGGACAACACAGCAAGAAGGCCCTCACCAGATGCAGCCCCTCCTGGATCTTTGACTCCCCAGCATCCAGAACAATGAGCCAATACATTTCTGTTCATTATAAATTACCCAGACTCAGGTATTCTGTTATAGCAGCAAAAACAAACTAAGACACTATGTCAGGTTTCTTGCTATGAGTTCCCCTAATGCTATATATAACTTAATATATATAAGTTTTAATATATATATTATATTAATATAATGTATATATATACCTTTCTTTCATAGCACTTGGCACAGTTGCAATTACATTTATTTTTGTGATGGTCTGACTATTCCTCTAGATTTTATATCCCTAAAGGTAGAGACCTTGTTGTGTTTTTTTCACTTTTGCTTAATGCCTGGCACCTGGAAAATGCTCACTAACTATTCACCAAATAGAGGAAAAGAAGACTCCTTTCTGTAGTCACATTCAAAGAAGGTATGCTGTTTTCATATTGTGAGTATGGCATTAGGTTCATAGGCATCCCAAATATTTGCAAAAAGAAAGCTCATCTTTGGTTTGGCCAGGCATAGCTTGAGGGAAATGATAAAAATTGGAATTTGTTGCTAACGCAAAGAAGCAGTATGAGACTTAAGGCTCTATGATCAATTCCCCACATTTAAGATATCAAGAAAGCTAAAAGCAGACCCAGGAATATCTCTGACCACAAACTACAGCTGTGTCATAAGGAAGTCCAGAAGTGGGTTAGAAAGCCTATGAAGCAAGAGAAAGAATCTCGAACTTTGAACAGAATATGAGATGCCTCTTCTTCCAATCAAATGAGTCTATTGAACCAAAAGAACCTGCACTGGACATTGAGGCAGGGAAGCAAATATGAGGGTTGGGGATGAACAGCTCTTAGATATCACCAACCCCAGCACCACATGCCTGGAAAGCACCCCACCCTTGCTCAGGGAAGTTTTCAAAGGAATCTTTCTACATACACAGATGAGAGGATCTTCACCCCTTCCATCCTTATGATCTTTGTTCCTAAGGGAACAGCTATATCTGTAGGTGGACTTGGAAATTTGCAAGCCTGCATTTGTCCCCAAGAGGCTTACCGGTCTGGCTTGGGGTCATGTTACCAAAAGATTATTTATGATCTAAGAGTTCTATTTCTGCTGACCCAGCACTGGGCTAGGCTCAGACATTGGTTGTGGCAAAGAGGTCACCGTGGCTGTATTTGAAACCTTAACCGGCCATCCTTTTTTTTTGTTTGTTTTTTAAAAATGTCCATCAATGGATGACTGGATAAGGAAAATGTGGTATATATACACAACTGAATACTACTCAGCCATAAAAAGAATGAATTCTGCCATTTGCAGCAACTTGGATGAGCCTGGAGAAAATTATCTTCAGTGAAACAACCCAGATGCAGAAAGAGAAATACCACATATTCTCACTCATAAGCCGGAGCTGAATCCATAAATAAACAAATAAACAATAATGAGAGACAGAGAATGAGAAAGAATGAAACAACGATCATAAAAACACATTGAACTTTTAGGAGGAAAGAAAAAAACTGCGGTTACTAGAGGTGGAAAAGGGGAAGCGGGGGGGGGGGGTTAACAAGAAATTGGTTAACAGACACAAAGAATGATTGTAATGATGAGCAAGCTAATTATCCTGATCTAATCATCACACATTGTACACAACTATTGAAAATCAACTTTGCTCTCTACATATATGTATAATAAGCTATCTTTTAAAAAATAAATTTTAAAAAAACTTTGAGGTCTTCAAAAACATAAATAAATAAACAAAGTGGGGGGATAGTTGGCTGGTTGGCTCAGCTGGCTAAAGCATGGTGTTATAACACCAAGGGCAAAGGGTTCAGATCCCTGTACTGGCCAGCCACCAAAAATAAATAACTAAATAAAGTGGAGGAGCCAAGTCATGTTTTCAAGGTCCACAGACCTCTGTAGCAACCATAGAGGTGTGTTGCTCAAATCTCCTTTTAGAGACAGCCTCTACCTGCCACCCCTTTGGATCCACCAGAGTGGATAATAATGTTTTCATATTGAGGTCACACACACCCAGACTGTCCCTAGACAATAACTGAACATGGAGGGGGATACTAGAGGTGGGTTACTGTTGACCAATAGGACATTTCTCCAGCAGAAGTACTTTGTTTAGAGACTCACCATTAGCCTGGCTGAGACTTTCTCAGAACTGCAGTGGAAGCTGACGCTCTTCCTACCAAATCCTTCTTTCCCTCTCTCTTCCAGGGTATCGACCTGCATTACTGCCTAAGGGCTTTCCTCACCTACTCCTGCTCCCTCTCCCCTTTGTCCTTCACAGGCATTTCCTTGCCCCCGATATGTCCTGCATGTGATACTGCTTTGACGTCTAGCTCTCAGGAAACCTGAAATGATTCACCCCTTCAAAAGAATTCCCTGAAAATAAAGGTGCATTTGAACTACTGAAATACTCCTCAAAGAAAATATGTTACTCCATGTGCTGACCAAGAAAATATCTCTCCTAAATGTGGCCAATACAATAAGAGATAAAAAAAAAAAAAAAACCTCAAGAGAGCTGAGATATGTTCCAGAGGAGATGCCCTTACTTTGGAAGATCATTACTTAAAAGGAACTAAATTCCTGTTTCGTAACATACAGAATGTCTCTGATGACTCTCCTTTGAGGACAAACTTCAAAAATAAGATGTGAAGTTACCAGGACAGAAGGAATAGGCTGGGGATGATACGTTAGAGTTAAACAATTTGACATTAATGTCAGCGGGATTTTAGTTAGTATTTCAGTGCTTCCCTTAATTATCTGTGTTGCTTTTAGCAAATTAACTAACCTCTCTGAGTCCCAATTCCCCAAACTACAAATATTAACAGTCTCCATCTTGAAGGGTTGTTATGAAGATAAAATTTAATGCATGTGCCTGCTTAAGTCATAATAGGTATTATCTCTTCTCTCCTGACCCTTCTAAAGTTTCCCCAATGTCCCACATCTAGGGGGACCAACAGAAAAGGGGGAGCAAAGTAGACCCACCAATTTCCACAGCAATGTACAAGGTGTTCTCAAGCCAAAAAGCTAAATGAATTTCATCATTACCCGTATGATCTCACCGTCTGACATCACTCGAGCTCCTTCCAAATTCCGCCTCAGTTCCTCCCGCTTCCTCCTCACAAGAATGTAAAAATTGCACAGTCCTTTCCCCTTTATCATTCCTACATCGTCCTTGTGTCTCCAAGTATCTTGCCAACAAAGGCATCCTTTTCTTACTGACGTAAACTCATTCTTCTAATATGACTAATTCATATGATCCCATTTCTACCAATTTCATTCATAGAATGCATAATAGGTAATCTCTCTATTTCTTATGATTTTCATAAAATAGATTTCCCTCCTTGTCAGTAAGATCCACTACTAGGCACTCAATAAAAGGACCAAAAACATGATGCTTTGTAAAGGGTAAATTCTGACATCGAGAAACCATAAGACTGGCTGACCTTGCACATTTCAGATGGTACTTGTCTACTATTAAAGAGAATTTGGATGAGTTGTGAGACATGCTTATAAGTGAGCACTGAGCTTCCATGGGGGTGAAGAGGAGGCTCTAAGGTTTTCAGACAAAATTCAACAGATTAGTAGTTCCTCATAACCTTCCCCACCTCTACCCCAAAGGTTTTCTGACCCTTCCCATCTAATAGGCTCCTGTACCACAAGAGGTCATGCTTGCATCTCTTCTTACGGTCTTCTAGACATGCAGACTTTTCATCTTTTTCTGCTTCTCTTCACCTGCATCTATAAGAAATGACTTAGCTAAGCTGGAGCATTAACATTCTTAGAAGAAACAAATCAACCCATGACCGGGTGCCAAAGTCGTCTCTGTCCTGGGCCTGAAACATGTCTTTTTCTCCTGGCATCTCTGGGCTCTTTAGAAGCCAGAATTCTGTTTTCAGGGAGCTAAAAAATGTTTCATCAATGGTTTCCTCCATGATAGGTGGAATATTGGGCTATCTTCTTAGATCATCTTATAACACACAGCGGGCACCTCTATGAGGTCACCGTTAAGAGGATCAGATATAGAACTCAGGCAATATATACGATTTTTATTGTCTAGTTCAAAAAAAAATAATTAAAAGAAACAAACAAACAAACAAAACAGAACATTGCTGACCAACCAAAGCAAAACATAATAATAATTTTCAAAGCATAATTTTCCTTCATGAATATTTTAATAAATTATGTCATATTTAAATGATTTTTTTAAAAAACCTCAGGCAAGAAGAAACATGAAACCTGTCATTCTATTTGAGAAGCTGATTTGGGGATTGCAAGTTTGTTATCAAAGGTGCAAATGGGATCCAACTGCTTCAACTCTGGCTCCCCTTGTGAGATAGATGTAGCATTAACCAGAACAGTCAGTGAGAATGCTGCTGAAAATTACAACAGGAAAATTCCTGCTAGGATACAGACATGGAAAGAACACTAGATTAGGAGCCTCTCATTAGCCATAAGACCTGAACGTGCTACCACAACTCGAAGTTTCCCTAACTTTATAATGTGGGACATGAGATGAAAGATCTCTAAGGGCGCTTCAATCTCCAAAATTCTCTTATTTTTGTGAATTCCCGGTATAAAATTGTAGTCATCTCAGGGGCTCCTGGAAGCATATGTACAGACAGCTTGTTCTAGGGTTTGGACAAAGCTCTCAGACACACTGGGTGAGAATCCTAGTCCCACCATGTACCATCTATGGAACTTGGGGGGAAATATTAAATCCCACCAAACTTCAGTCTTCCCGTGTGTAAATTAGGGAAGATCAACTAGACTTCGTTTTCCTTCCACATATGCTTTTCTTATTGTATTAAATTCTAATGTGTTAAGGAGGAACTCTCTACCCATTCTACTGGAGTTCCTAAGGGGACAGTTCACAGTTGTCTGTGGCATCTGAGGCCTCCCAGCCACACGGGATATAAGACACAAGAAAATTTGAATTCAGACAGCCTCTTCTCCTCTACTGCAGAGAAGACCATGTCCTGACCAAGACAGCACCTCATCTGAATCTGTAATGTCTATTACTGGTGACCATTTGGCTTTATTCTTCTGGATTCTTACCATGAGACAAAATTTCCTATATTTCAAACTAAGTTTTATACACTTTTTTCCCTTGTTGTTATCTTAAGTTTTATAATTGAAAGCTCTATACTCTTTTAAATTTACTTGTAAGATTTTTTTGACCCTAATATAAAGAGTGTCCTCAATCGTTTGGTTATTCTAGGATGGAAGAACTCCTTTTTCTTACAAAAATTGAAAAAAGGAAAGTCCCTAACATGGATCAAACTCCCTTTCCCCACCAAATTTAGAATAAAATTATTGCAAAAAACAAAGACAAAGCTTTTCAAACCATAAAACTTGTGCATCACATAAAATTTCTTAAAGCAGCAATATTACTTTCTCTGCAAAAACAACCATATTCAATGAATAATTTGATAATCCCCGAATCCTTCAGTGACTTCTCATTAAGGTCAGAAAGTCTTTATTGATTATTTATTTACTTAATATATAAAAGGCCTTTCATTACCTTGCCTCTACCACAAATCTGGCCTTGTCTAATGCCATCAGCTCTGCATCCCAATTCTGTCTCCTAATAGCTGTTTGTCTTTAAGCAAGTTAGGGCTCCTTTAAAAAGGAATATTTACTACCTGCTATCTACTCTGTGCTATATGCACTTTCATGCATTATCTCATTTAATGTTCTTTGAGGTGGATACTATTATCATCCCCATTTTACACGTAAGAACATTCTCAAGCTCAGTCTCAGAAAAAAATGCCCACAAGGTGGTTGTGAGGCAAGCGGCCTTACTTACCAATCACAGTTCACTGCATGATGTGGGCATTGAGGAAATAGAGCTATTATCACTACAAACCGCAGAGATGATACACGCCAAATAATTGAACCATTACAGTATGCAGAAAAATTAAGTCAGTAAATAAATATCACTTGGCTGGCTTTCTTCATTTTTTTTTTTTTTTCCCTTTTTGTCTTTTTTCGTGACCGGCAACGGATCGCAACCCTCAGTGTTGCGCCCGTACCGGACCGGGACCGGCTACGGGATCGCAACCCTCGGTGTTGCCCCCGCACCTCGCTCAGCCAGTGAGCGGCCGGTCTGCATGTGGGATCCGAACCCTCGGCGGGAGCACCGCCACACTTCCCAAGTGGCGCACTGTAGCAGTGTGCCACCGGGCCGGCCCTGGCTTTCTTCATTTTTATGACCTTTTAAAATTCTCTCATTACCTTAGTATTGTTTTCAGGCAGGTCTAGAAATAAATATCAAAGGATACTCTGGTTTCTGTATTTTCCTACCCACCTATAAACAGTATTTTACCAAACTGGACATGAGAGAGCTGTCAAGGACAGAACCACAGTCTCAGGAAGGCCACTAGTTGTCCAAATCCTTTCCCTCATTTTTCCCTGTATTTGCCTTTCAGACCCTCTTGTGTACCCCTTGGCAGCTTAGAAGGTAGCTGTGTTTTCCTATTTGTCTTCCTCAAATGATTAAAAATCTTTTCAAATCTCAAATGAACATTTTTGCTCAAAACTTTCTATTTCAGTAAGTTCAAAACTTAGAAGTGCCTGAACTTCAGAAATATACTATATATCTAAACCTCCAAAGACCTTTTTTTCATGTATTTTTAGTTCTTCCTTTCTCTGAAATAATTAAAAAATCAGAAGATGCCAATAATATTAGTTCTTATTCCTACTGAGCAGACTGGAAGTTTATTATATTGCTAGTCAGAGTAAGAGAATGGTAAATAAAAATAATGATAGGAGGACAGAGTAATACATTATTTGGTAAAGGAACATGAAAATCAACTACATTGTATATTGATAAATTAAAATTAAAAATAAGTAAAAGGAATTATAAAAAATTATAAAAAGGAAGGAGGAGGAAGTGATGGAAAAGAGAAATAAAAAAAAAGAAGGAAAATCTAACTCAGAGGCCATCTCCTCTATGAAACCCAGACCTTCCCAAGGAGAATTAACAACTACTTGTTCAAGGCTCCCAGTATCTTTTTTTTTTCTTTTCATTTTGCTAATGTTGTTCATAGTGTATTGTATACTAGTTGCCCATGTATCTTTCTTCTCTTATCATGAGTACCTTGAGGTCAAGAATCATGTCACAATCATCTTTGTAAAATCGGTGCATGTTTATATTCAATAAATAAGTGCAGAATTGGAATGGAAAGTCCAACTGATGGGAGTGATAGAATGTTACAAATGCCACAAAACGGTTGCTTGCACCCTACCATGTGCTTTTTCAACAGCTTGCTTTGCTTACTCAGACTCTGGGAACCTTTTTTAAGGTTTGCATGTTGTGGTACAACTCACATAAATTGATTTCTGTGGTTCTTATGTCAAGTTGCTACAAATCCTGCCTCTTACTCAGGATCGTCCATCAACAAGACCCATTAAGCCCCCATCGGGTGAGGACTAGGTTAGAGGCTGAAAAGGAGGTGGAGCAGACCCAATCCCCTCTTTAGGAAGCTCACAATTTAAAAGGGTTAAGCGTAGATACTAAAACATCTGTGAAATACACATACTAATACTTTGAGTAGGAAATCTGTTTTTTTTTTTTCTCCTTTATTCTGTGGTCTATGTAAAATTTTATTCTCATTTGCTATCCTCCAAAGATTCCTTGAATTATCTATTCCCCAATCTCTACCTTGCTACTTCCCCACCCATATGCTTTCAAACATCTCTAATCCGGTCACTATTTAAAAAGGAATGTGGGTGGGGGTAGCTGGTTAGCTCAGTTGGTCAGAGCTGGTGCTGACAAAAAAGAAGGCGTGGAACTGCATCATTGTCACAGATGTGAATTATACCCCAAATGACTTTTCAATGGGCAGGAATGACTCTCTGCCGTAATAATAATCCCTACCCAGGGGAGCTCAAAGAGTAATGTTCCTGATAGCACTACGATGGAGTGATATCATTTTAGTATTCATCAGAAGTTAGAAATTGGTTTCTAATATTTAGCTTCATTTAGAACTGACTATTGAGTAATACTAAATACGAGGATGTTTAGAAAGTGAAGAGGTTGGGCCGGCCCGGTGGCGCACTGCTACAGTGCGCCGCTTGGGAAGCGCGGCGGCACTCCCGCCGAGGGTTCGGATCCCACATACAGACCGGTTCCCGCTCACTGGCTGAGCGAGGTGCGGGCGCAGCACCGAGGGCCCCGCGCCCGCTGCCGGCCC